>NC_048313.1:10719744-10724081 GCF_013100865.1 Trachemys scripta elegans
GGCCACAACAATCCAGCTAACACCCCAGAGTCTTTTGAGAGCTGTATTAAATTCTACAGGGTGTAATTCCCCTCATGTGCTGAGGATGTGCAGGGACTCATGCAACATCGGTAATCCACTTCAACTCTAAAATAAGGCATAAGTGGGAACTGGTTGGAATCTGTGTCACCCCCTCACTTACAGAATGGGGTTTTGTCCCTCCATGCCAGCTGGGGCAGGTAAAGCGTCTTGAGTCGGCTATTGTCTCCAAGTGAACGAACCGAATACTTTTAGTTGAAATAATAGAGACGTGTGATTTTTAGATCCAGGCTCTATCCCAGCTGATGACCCACCCAGTGGTGTCGGCGTAAGTGTCAAGTCCAATCCCTGAGCCAGTATTGGCTCCACATAGACCATGTATAGGCTCTGTCAGTGACTGCCCAAACACTGGCACCTTCAATGCAACAGCACCCTCGAGCAACACGCCGGGGCCCTGATTTGGAATTGAACTCAGGAGGACAGCAGTGGAAGGCAACTAGTGATTCTGGTTGCTTCCGTTTTAGGGTGTCCCATCGGAGACACCTTAACGAGGCTAGATTTTCAGAGGGAGGCAGTTCAGCCACTTGCTAAAAATTGGGCTCCTTTCAGGTGTCTCACGGTGAGCACCCCAAAGTGGTGGCATCCCAAGTCACTGAGCGATGGGAAGGTAATCCAATGGGAAAGGTCTTTGGGGAACATTTTGTCTTTTCTTATTGGTGGGGCAGATCAGGTCCGTGGTTTTGTCGAGAAAGGATTTGAGGCAGAGCCAGCTTGGAAAAAAAACCTAATTCCAGGTTGTGAGTGGGTGAAAGAGATAAAGGAAGGATTAAGGCAATGAGTGTGGGCAGATGATAGGGTCGGAGAGCGTGAGGAGCAGGTCATGCACGTTGAGTTGGTCATGGGTGTGTCAAGCCTTGAAAGGGCGGAATGCCAGTCAAATTAATCTCTGTTGTACCTCCATTGAAGCCAATGGGATAAACTGGTTCAGCTCTGGCACTGTGTCGACTTACATCAGCAGAGATCTTGGCCCGATGTTGTTATAAGAGGAATTAAATTAACCCAGCGGGTTTAAGCTAGTGAAGGGAATTGGGGATGGTGTGATATGATCAGAGAGACATGGGAGGATGGTGCTTCTAACTGTGGCAGGTCGGATAAACTGGAAAAGGATGGAATCCATAAGGTCAGAGGTCACAAGGTGCAGAGTGAAGACAGCATCAGAGATGTACCAGTTTGCTAAGTAACCAATGAGTATTTGCTGCCAGGACCGCCTAGAGGGGGGGGCAAGTGGGGCAATTTGCCCTGGGCCCCGCAGGGGCCCCCACGAGAGTTTTTCGGGGCCCCTGGAGCGGGGTCCTTCACTCGCTCCTGGGGCCCCGGAAAACTCTCGTGTGGCCTGGGCCCTTGGAGCTTCTTCCGCTCCAGGTCTTCGGCGGCAATTCGGCGGCGGGGGGTCCTTCCGCTCCAGGATCCGCCGCCGAAGTGCCCTGAAGACCTGCGGCAGGGGGTCCTTCCGCCCCGGGACCCTCCGCCGAAGTGCCGGGTCTTCAGTGGCAATTCGGCGGAGGGGGCCCCCCACCGCTGAACACCCCAGGCCCCCTGAATCCTCTGGGCGACCCTGTTTGCTGCACAGGAGCCAAGGTTTTAAACCCACCTTTTTTGTTTGCTGTGGGGTAGAAACTTAATCCAAATGGACAGGAACATAAATCTTTTGGTAGGAGAAGGTCCTGATCTACGGTAGGAGATTCATTCATCTCCACACACAAAGGGGCTTAGATAGCTCACGCTCAAACTTTTCATCTGGCTAATTCTCTTTTCAATAGCCTTCCCGTTCTGTATTGGCCCAAGATTGGCGCAAACACGACAAATGATGTTCTCTGAATTCTCACGTCAGTTCATCTCTCTGTGCCTCAGTTCCCCATCTATAAAATAGGGATAAGATAATACTTCCTTTCTCCCAGCTTTGGTCTGTTCGGTCTATTTCAATGGTAAGCTCTTTATATATGTCTGTACGGTGCCCAGCACAGTGGGGCCTGATCAGATTTGGGGTCGCTAGTTGTTGCTTGAACATAAATAATAACCCAGCTTAACTAGGAAATCACAGAAGAAGAGAGATTCATAGATAATCTCGTTAGATCGTTTCTAAGAGTGAAAAAACCAGAGAAAATCCGGATCTGCCTGTTGATATTTCACAAACAGCAAAAGAGTCAACATTAATTTGAATAAATTACTTGTGATAGATCCTTCACTTAGCTCTAATTATACCTTAGAATATCCTCGTCAGGGTGACAAATGTTGTTTACATCCGCCAGCGTATATGTTAGACACACGAGGATCGTTAGCCATCTGTATGAAAATCTCAATCGAATCTCAAGATTAAACCTGAAGCATCTTTTGACTTATTGTAGAAAAGTATTACAACAGGACTCAGGTAGGCAGAGATAAAAAAATGTTGCGTTTGAGAATGTCAGCTGATGGGCTTCGGTAATTACTGTGTATGAATATAATACTGACCACTGGGTATGTTGCCATACACAGGCACCGACTTTCCAAAGTGCCTGGGGGGGTTTGACCCCCCGGCTCTGCCCCAGACCCCACTCCCGTCTCGCCTTTTCCCACCCCTGCCCCACCCCCGCTTCACCCCACTCCACCTCTCCCCGCCCCTGCTCCACCCCACCACGCCTCTTCCCACCCAGTTCCGCCCGTCCCCATAGCGCGTGCTGCATCCCCACTCCTCCCCCTCAGCCTCCGGCACGCCGCAAAACAGCTGATTGCAGCGGATGGGAGGCACAGGGAGGGAAGGGGAGGTGCTGATTGGCAGGGCCTGACGATGGGCAGGAGGCACTGGGGGGCGGGGGAGGTGCTGATAGGGGGGCTGCCGGTGGGTGCTCAGCACCCACCTTTTTTCCCCTGTGGGTGCTCCAGCCCCAGAGCGCCCATGGAGTCGGCACCTATGTTGCCATATATTCACAGAGGCATCGATTCACAGAGTCTCAGTCCAGAAAGGGTGGTCCAATCTTGTCAGAGATGTGGGCCTCGTGTGTTATTGTGAAGCACCTCCCTGGGCTACAACAATGGCACCCACCATGCAGCGTGACCTCCCACGCACTGTACGTAAGAGGTCGCGCCTCGCAGAAGACGCCATTTTGTCTCCACATGTGGGTTGTTTTCTCACTGCGCAGGTGCTCTCTGTTCTGGGCAGCTGCTGCTGGGTGATTGGATGCCTTGGGGGCTGGATTGGCCCCTGGGTCACCTCTTGGACCCACTGTCTTGTCTGACCCCCTGTGTACACAGGCTGTAGAATTGTTGGCATGTTTCAAGGCAAAGCACCTAGTTTATCTTGGGTGGTGCAAGACAGCGCTTAGAAAAGAACAGCAGATATGTTCCTAAAGGAGTTCCAAAGGGATGCACCACTTGACCCTATAGTCTTGATTCTCCTCTCCCAAGACCATGTTTTACTCCGTGTAACTCAGCTGACATCACCCAATTTACACCGCTCAGAATCGAACCCCGGTCTCCATATTCCCTGCAGCAGAGGTCGCTGCCAGCTTGATAAATGATCTTTAATGCAGCCGAGTGCCCTCACTTGGGAAACACCCAGCCCTGAGCACGTGTGTGTTTGCAGCTGGGCCAAGCCCAGCCTTGATGCTCTGCTGGTCCAGTAAAAGTGATTGTCTCCCTCACCTCTGTCTCTCTCATAGAATAGTTCTCCAAGCAGGTTGGGTTTAGCTTTAGGATTCTGGCCAAGTTCCAGGCTAATTAGGTGACATCCTCTGTGCCTAATTTCTCCAGGCAGCCTCTATTGCATATGGCACAGGATTTTTCACTTGCTGGGCAGACTCTGTTGGTGGACCTAGTGATCCTTATGCATCGCTGTATATGAGGTGCAGTTACCGATGTTAGAGATCTGTACTATCGGATCCCAGCGTCTGTTCTTTGTGGGACACCATCCGTACTCTCCCCCGGAAAAGCTACTTGGTTTACTAATTCTTGAGTCCCCGTTCTAGACCTTTCTTCACAATTTATTCTTAGCATACAGCTTTTGGGTGGCCTTAAAAGAAGAATGAAAAATGTGCAGCCCGATCTCCCGCTGGCGTGATAGGGGCTTAGCGGAAGTCAATGGAGGTACCCTGATCCGGACCAATGTCTCTGGATTATTCAATACGTTCCCTGTGCCTTCAAAGCATATCCCTGTTCTAGTGCTAAAGAACCTTCGTAGAATTTTTTCTGTACCAGGCCACTCTGAAAAGGTGCAACTGAATCTGTGTAGGCCTGTGCTGGGCCTCTGCCAGCTTCCCGTGAACTGAATGCGAATCCCACCT
>NC_048313.1:10728270-10744050 GCF_013100865.1 Trachemys scripta elegans
ATCTATCTATCTATCTATCTATCTATCTATCTATCTATCTATCCCCATACACCCCCTCTATCTATCTATCTATCTATCTATCTATCTATCTATCTATCTATCTATCTATCAGATGAATGGAATGGAATGGATTCTTCAATAGGACATTTTAATTCCTGGCCTTCTTATGAAGTTTATTCCCAAGACAGTTAACATTCCTTTGACTGAATAATGATTTTTTTCTTCTGGATATTAAAATAGCCCTGTAGACAAATAATTTTGTATAGCCAGCTCCTCACATGGTATGAATTGGCTCTGCTACACTTCAGTATATGGCGCAATGCCCGTTTACACCAGCTGAGGAACTAGCACTTTGATTTCCAAGCAGATTGGTGCATTGTCGCCATTTCTTCATCAAAGAGGACAAAAATATTCCCAAAAGGAAAGGCTATAGTAGAAACAAATGAGATGAGAAACACCAAGACAATGGAATGCTCATAAATTGTAAATTTTATTGTCTTCACCTCTACAAGTGGACACCGAAGCGGGAAGGTAGAAGCAGCAGAAAATATTTCACATTGCATAGCCCAAGAATATAAAGGATCCCCCAGAAACAGCCCTTAATGATAAAATGTCACACTTATACAGTGGGTTACCTCTTCAAAGTGCATTTCAAGCATTAAGTGGTTATAATAATCAAAACAACAGAGAAAGTGCAATTTGTGAATGAAACAAATCTGGCCAAGCTGTAGAAACGTAAAGCAACGTCATGAGAGCAGAAGATTCATTGCTGTTACTTGTAGCTGTCACTTCAGCTGCGTGTTGGAATTTTGCAGACTTGATTTTGCAGCTGTTGACTTGGAAGACATTTTGCCCTTGGTTTTCAGCACTTCTGCACTGGAGGGCAGCACTTTTTCACTGGAAGGCAGCACTGTTGCACTGGAGGGCAGCACTGTTGCACTGGTGGACAATACTTCTGCACTGGAGGGCAGCACTGTTGCACATATTGTTTTGGCTTCACATAAATTGGTGTACTGTGGCATGCTCCAGAGGTATTGTGGCATGACGATCCAGAACCGTGGCATGACGATCCAGAACCGTGGCATGACGATCCAGAACCGTGGCATGACGATCCAGAACCGTGGCATGACCGCTCAGAACAGACCGACCGCCCATGGCCGTGGCATCCTCCAGAATATCCATGGAAGTACGATGGCCTCCTGACACAGGAGTGGCCTCCACTGCCGTGGCACGACCCCGACGACCCATGGCAATTCTCACCACAGCCCGATCGTCGATACTCGTAGCATCGGTTATCATGGCCTCCCCTTGGATAGCCACCACTGCTGCAGCAGGTGCTATAAGCATAGGTGAAGGGGGTGCGCCGGGTGTCCAGCCAGGAACCTGCAGGGTCATACCAGGTGGAGTTCAAGTTGAAGTAGGATTCCCTTCCAGAAGAGTAAATCATTCTGCAGCCGAGGTGAAGCTGAAAGAGACCACATGGGATAAGTCCTTGAATTTCCATTTTCAGAGTAGCAGCCGTGTTAGTCTGTATCCGCAAAAAGAAGAACAGGAGGACTTGTGGCACCTTAGAGACTAACAAATTTATTAGAGCATAAGCTTATGCATCCGAAGAAGTGGGCTGTAGTCCACGAAAGCTTATGCTCTAATAAATTTGTTAGTCTCTAAGGTGNAACCACTGGCCCATGTGTGGGGTAGACAAACGTGAATTTCCATTGACTCTCCTCAGATAGAAATTCCTGTTTGTCTACCCCACACATGGGCCAGTGGTTCTTAACCTGAAAGCCTCGAATCTAAGGGCGATATCAACACCCCCACCTGGGGACTGGCCAGCCTGTTCCAAGATGCCCTCTCTAGGTTTACACTGAAATGGATTTCCCCAGCCATATGCAACTGGGGATCAGAATCAGCCACAGGGCAATGTGCCAATTCTCCCCCATGCAAACTTGTTGGCGCTCTCTTCTTCAGGCAGCCCCATGGTGCTCTCACCGCTCACCTCCTCATCCTTCAGCTCCTAACCATTTATCCTTAGAACCCATAACGCGTTCTGTACACTGCCTCGGAGACATAAATGTCCTTCGCCTTTGCATATGGACCCAGCTACACAAGAAAAAATTGGCTCTAGCATTCCAACCCAGGCACAGGGAATTTCTGAGTTGGAGAGAGAAGCATGTTAAAGATATTTTGAATGAGCAGCAAAGAGGATCAGTATAATCTGACTTACCCTATTGACCAACAAGGACCGGTGAGAAGATGTGAAGCTGAGTGTGTCAGGAGCATTGGGACGCAAGAGTTTTTATACGCTTCGGAGCCCTCTTTCAAATGAGATACCCCAGGGGAATGAGCACTTAATTATTTACAATCAAAACAACCCCATGTGTGTTTGCGGTTCCCGATGTCTGACGTTGCTAGTTGAGGAATTATTTTTGATCAACAATAATTTTTGAATAGTGTAGATGATCAAAGCATTTGATTTGTGTAATCCTCAAATAAACTGGGTGAGGCAGATCAGAAGGTGTTTATTTCTCCATTTGACAAATGGGTAGACTGAGCCACAGAAGTGATAAGTGCCCTGCTACCAGTGAGTCACGGGCAGAGATGTGCCGACATCCGGTGTCCCACATCCTCAGTACATTATCCCGGGCTGCTGACTCCTCCTATGTCACTTGATAATGTAATTAGTAGCTCCAGCGCACGTGGATGGCAATCGGGGACAGAACTGGCTGACCTGCCTAGGAGACCAGGGGTGAGTCACTGGCAGAGCCAAGACGCAGAGATTCCTAGCTCCCAGCCCCAGGCCCAGTCCCCTAGACCAGTGGTTTTCAACCTTTTTTCATTTGTGGTCCCCTAAAAAATTTTGAATGGGGGTGTGGATCCCTTTGGAAATCTTAGACATAGTCTGCGGCCTCCTTGGAGGTTGAAAACCACCGCCCCAGACCATGCTGCCTCTCATGTTATTGGGTTGTGGTTTTTTAACATAATGTGAAGCGGAGACGCACTGAACAGGAATTGCCGGAGATGGATCAAAAGCGAGGTGGGTTTTGGTTTCAGTTTTGCAAAACTTTATGAGTGAGGTTTTTCTTTTGCAGGGGGTTGATTTCTGAGTCCCATTTCCTGCCTGGACTGTCCAGAAGTTTACAATTTTAATCAGAGGTGAGGCATGGGGTGTGTGTGTGTGTCACGCGGGGTCATGTGCCGCCCCCCAAGTTGCTGCTTGGTTTATACTGAACATATTCTCAGGAACTAAGCCATGTTCAGTAACATCTGCTGAAGCCGCTGCCCTCAATCTGTCCCCCCCCCACTATTGGCAGGTACAGGTCGTCACTGATTTTAGTCCCTCCACAGTTATAAGGACATTCAGCTCACCCCACCCCATCCCCCAAAAACTATTTCGGAATTAATTTGACCGATTTTCTCTTTTGCTGACCTGGGTGTTCAAGGCAGTGATTATAAATGGAGGGGCTTTCAAACATTGCAGTGATATGTTAACACAGGCCGTGGGTTATCCTGTATAGACCATATCAGGCCAGATTTTGGGCTCCTGAAAGTGTTTCATGGAATCTCATCCCTGACCCATTTGGTTGTTATTGCTGTTGGAGCTAGTCCAAATTTTTCCATCACAAGCTATTTTGGACAGAATTGGGGTTTTTTAATTGTTTTTATTCCAGTCAAATCAACGGAGTTACATTGATCTACACCAGCCGAGTGTCTGGCCTGATTATTCAAGAGGGACCTGATTCAAAGGTCTTTCAAGTGAATGGAAAGAGTCCCATTTATTTTAATGAACTTTGGCTCAAGCCCTCGGTGCTCAAGTATAAATGAGAATAGATAGAATGTAATTATCAACATTGGAATTTGCCAGAACTGGAATTTTTCAAAGGTAGACCTGAGTTTGTTTTTTTAAAATCAAAACTATTTTTTCAATAAAAATGCCTTTTTGATGAAATTTTTGCAAAAATTTCCATTTTTGTTGAATGTTTTTGACTATTTATTGGAAGAAACAAAACTAAATTTAATTTCCTGGAAACCAAAAAAACATTTGGTTTGTGGGTTTTTGTTGCAAATCCAAAAATGTTCCATGAAAATGAAAAAATGTTTGTTAAAAAGTTTCATGGGAAAAAATCACTTTCAAACCATCTCAAAAATTGAGATCCAGTCTATAGAGAACCGTCAGTGATTTTCAGGCTCTTCGTTTGAGAATCACAAATGTCACATGTTATAATTCATATGTCACCTCATGCTATGCATGCCCTGCAGACTCAAACACATGCTTCACATACTGAATCCATTCTTAACGATAATGCGTATCACTTTAGAACATGTCACCTTTCCAAACCACCAGTCAAGCATTAGCTAATTAGTGTGTGTAATAAATCACACAGAGTAAATCCACCATGCAATGTATCAGGCGCTGAACAAATACATGACATATCGCAGTGAAACTCATGTTGACATAGTAAGCCACTTATGTACATACCGAGATTCCCAGGTAGGGGCGGCTCCAGGCACCAGCGCACCAAGCGTGTGCCTGGGGCGGGAAGCCACGGGAGGCGGCCTGCCGGTTGCTGTGAGAGTGGCAGTCAGGCTGCCTTCGGCGGCATGCCAGCGGGCGGTCTGCCAGTCCTGCGTGGTTTCGGCCGCAATTCGGCGGCGGGTACACCGAAGGCGCAGGACCAGTGGACCTCCTGCAGGCATGCCGCCGCATCTGCGTGAGCAGCAGACCGCCCGCAGGTGCGCCGCCAAAAGCCGCCTGACTGCCGTGCTTGGGGCAGCAAAATACCTAGAGCCCCCCCTGTTCCCAGGTGGACACGTACAGCCCGTGCTGCCACAGCTTCATAGAATCATAGGGTTTGAAGGGCCCGCGAGTGTCATCTAGTCTAATCCCCTGCCAAGATGCAGGATTTGCTGTGGCTATCTGCTATAATAATGGCTATCACGGCTATTGTTGCTGGAGCTAGCTAGATCAAAGCTAGCTTGGGTGGGTCTATGCATGCTGCCGTGCAATGACGTATACTGGCACTTTCAGACTAGAGTTGGCCAGAAGACTTTGTTCCGGGGACTTTGGAATAAACAATGGCCTCGGAAATGGCCTTGTAGCAGGAAGGGTTCCCTGGCAATTAGTCATTTTCCAGCCTTCATGGTTGTAGAGAAAAGTTTGAAAATGTGACCCACTAAGGCTCAAGCCAGGAGGCAACTAAAAGAACCCCCCAAACTTATTATTTTTTTAAATCTTATGGTATTTTGGGGGGTGGGATGGGAGTTTGACTCATGATTTTTGAATGCTCAGCATTGGCAATACCTCCTATTGTAAAGTGCAGTCCTGAGTATTGGTCCTCATTATGATACTGGCTGTTAAACGCAATAGTCATGTGTTTAATGTTGACCCCTGAACCGGTATGTGTTCAATAGGATGCTTCTGGAGTTACCGAGGAAAAAGTGAAGAGGCTGATAACTATGGAAACGCCAACACGTTGTCCCTCTGATGAACTGCAAACTTCCTTGTCTCCCTGGAGATTGAAGAAGGAAACCAAGGGAGGGCTAGTAGAAAGTTTTCTATATTAGTTTAAATATTCCATAACCCAGGAATATCAATCAGACACAAGGCATGATACTTAAAAATAACACTTCACATTTGTCTGGAGGACGACGCTCTTCAAAGCGTGTTGCAGACATTAAAGGCAACTGGAGGGGAAAAGAGAGAATATCTGTAGTTTGTGAAATGGACAAGACACAAAAAGCTTTAAAACTGAAGACAATCTTATAAGAACAAGCAGTCAACTGGCGCATTTATGCTTATAGGCTATTTTCAACAGTTCATTGTGGTTTCTCTATCTCTTCTGCAGATGGACTAGCGGCTGGCAGATCTGCTTTTGCTGGTGCTGGCTTGGATATTGAAGCGATGGGGTCGGTAAATGGGCAGCGTATGTTGCACTAGTGCATAGTCTTGCTGCTTTGGTGCACGCAACGTTGCACGGGTGGGTGGTATTTTTTCACTGAGGCACAGTATTGCTGCATTGGCAGACAGTCCTGCTGCGCTGGACAAGCCAGTTGTGCCTGTTCTGTTGGCGTCACGTAAGGGCAGCTTCATGGCTCTCTCGGGCAGGGTCCAATGCTGCAGAATCATGGCATGACGATGCCTCTCAGCACAGACTGATCCTTCATGGCGTGACCCTGAAGCTCTGTCGTAGGAGGAGTCTTTCAGGGACCAGTAGCGACCTTGAAGCATTGCAATAATAATAATTAAAATAATAAGAACACAGAGCTCTTTTCATCAATAGCTCTCCAAGTGCTTGGGTGAGGAGGTCAGTTATCATTGCTCCTTTAGTCACTCATTGCAAGGTAGGTTTCCAGATCTTGCAACTTTTTTCTACACGACTTGTGGGCCCTAGCAACTGGGCAGCCCGGCTGGTAAGTGCCCGACTGTTCCCGCTGCATCCGCTAGAGCGGCACGCCCCCTCCACAGCCCCCATCCTGGCCTTGTGCCCCCCGCCCCCTAGCAGTGCCTCATGCACCCACCCTGGCCTTGTACACCCGGCCCTGAGCAGTCCCCAGAGCCCCCACCCTGGCCTCGTGTCCTCAACACCCCCCATCCTTGAGGGCTGGTCCCTGGAGCCTTCTCCAGCTCCCCCCATCTCAACAGGCTTCTTTCCTTCCCCAGTCCACCTCCAGTTTCCTGCTTCTGCCACATCCAACCTCCCCTGACCTCCCCAGGGCTGCTATCTGGAGTCTTCTTGGTCCCTCCCGCTACCCGGAGCCTCCTTTCTGCCCCTCTGCTATCCCAGTCCCCAAAGGAGCATCGCACCCCTAGCTGGATCATAGTCTGACAGCTTCACCTCCTGTCTCGGAGCCCAAAAGTACTCACACACTCGCACCCTGCTTTACTGCCTGGACCCCAGCCCATGCCCATTCCTCTTCCCCCCGCCCCCATCTCTGCTACTTGGATCAACTGGGGGCACAGAGGATCTGGGCCTAGCAAGGCGGGATTAGAAAAGCACCTGAAATCAGCAGGAGTCTGGTGCTTCAGTTGCTAAGGTGTTTTTGAAAATCCCACTCGGCACCTGTGTGCATCTTTAGGTGCCTAACCCCGTGCAAATATCTGGCCTTTAGGCTTCGCAATTCTGGTTAAAGCAATGAGTAAAGAGGTGGAAAAATCTGAGCCTTAGACATCCCAGGCCTATTGGAGTTTGTGGCACTCTGTACCTCGAAGCAGCACCCTGGAACCCCCATATTCACCCCGTCATATAATTATGCTATATTTCATACAAAGCAGGCCATGTAAGACAGCATATGAAAGGTCATGATCTGTTGAAACCCATTGTTCTGTCCAAATCGGTATATGGTTCGTGTGTATGAAGTTATGAGGTTTTGCTATATGCTTGCTATTGAAATATGTTGGAAGTTTGAAAGTCTCTGCTGCTAGGTGGTGATCCACTCCCAGGAAGGTGTTAAGCGACCAGTCATCAGCAGGGAAGTTGTAAACAAGGTGTCACGGAGTATTGGGGGACTCAGGGCCCTGCACCCCCGGCTTCCTGCGATTCACCATGACTCTCAGCCAGCCAGTAAGGCAGAAGGTTTATTTGGATGACAGGAATACAGTCCAAGACAGGTCTTGCAGGCACAGACAACAGGGACCCCCTCAGTTAGGTCCATCTTGGGGTCCCCGGGCATCCCAGCCCAGCCCCCCTTGGGAGGTCAGAGCCATCTCTGCCCCCCAGCCCTCTCTCCCTGCCTGCTTCCAGCCCTCTGCCTTCAGCGACCCCTCCCACAGCCTTGTTCAGTTTCCCGGGCTCAGGAGTCGCCTCCCCTTCAACCCCTTCCTGGGTTCTCATGTTACACACTCAGGTATGCGCCCTCGGGCAGATCCCATCCTGCAATGCAGACCATCCTAGTCACACTCCCCTGTCAGCATTCACAGACCACAGTGAGAACAGGCCCAGTTCGTCACACAAGGGATTTACAATACTGTAAGAGGGCTGCATGAGCATCACACAGTGGGGTATTGCTCAATTCTGTGACTCGGCAAAGCCCACCAGGACATGTCTGTGCGGGTGTTTTCCAGGCACCTGGACTGAGGATATAAAATAGGGAACAGTGGCATCATGCCTTGGCCTTTCTCCTCCCCCACCTACACTGGAACCAACAAGAACGCTCTTTTGAATTGAGGAGACTGGTCCCAGGCTTAAAGGGGAAGCCTGTGTATTAAGAACTGTAACCTACCCTCAACATCCAGTCTGGTGAGAAAAACTGCTTGATCCAAATACTGCTAGTGTAATAAAGTTTATGATTTAGACTACGCACTTACTTGTTATTTCTTTTGGTAACTATCTCTGACATTTTGTGCCTACCACTTATAATAACTTACAATCGATTTTTCTGTGGTTAATAAATCTGTTTTATCTTTTACCGAAAACAGTGTGTTTTGCTTGAAGTGCTTGGGAAATCTCAGCTCAGTTCACAAAGGCTGGTGTGTGTCCTCTCCACATTGAGGGAGGCAGGGTCTGGGTAATGAACTTACACTGGTCAAGCATCTGACCAGAGCAATTCAGCACAGTTCTGGGGTGCAAGGGTGGGGAGATTTGCTGGTGCCTTTCTCTGTGTGATTTGTGAGTGGCTCTGGGAGTATTCATGCCGGGTGCGGGGCTCCACGTGCGGTTGTGCTGAGTGATAACAGCACCCGGAGGGGTTTGCTGCTTGTCACTAGCAATGATTGTGAGAGACGGCCCAGCCTGGAGAGTTAAGGGGGCTCAGCAGTACCCCAGTTCCGGGTTGCACCCTGGTGATCCTGTCTCAGAGTTGGGCACTTAATGTGGTTAAACTGCCGTGAACACCCCAGCTGTTTTTTAAAAGGAGAGGGCTTGCGATCTAAAGAGGAAAGGGACTGGGGATAGACAAGAGACGGAGAAGTTTCTGGATAACAAACACCAAGACTCTGGCACTCTCACGGATATTAAAATTTAATGTCTGGCATTTCTGACCAGAGACCGAGGCAGGATTAAATTATCTGAGCATGCAGGAACCAATCACATTTGTTGAGGTTGTTAGTAACACCCTGGGTGGCTACAGTACACAGCAGAGGAGAGAGGATGTGCAATTTATGAAAGACGTAAGGTGGCAAAGCGTTTCCAGCTCAATGAGAACGAGAAGCAAACAGCTTCTGAGATGGACTTCTTTTTTCTCCTTCTTGTCCGCCTTTACTTCTGGTGCTTCTGCGGTGGCCACTGGCAGGGCTGCTTGGTCTGCTGCTGACAAGGGAGGGTGGTGGTTTGGCAAGGCACAGGGGTGGGGCACTGGGGCAGAGGTTTCACATCATGGCACGACCCGCCCCCGCTGCTGTGGCAGGAAGAGCTTCCGGTGTCGTGGCAGGAGGAGCTGCCGCTGTCGTGGCAGGAGGAACTGCCGCTGTCATGACAGCCTCGGGGCTCACGGGAACACATCTTTATGGAATGCAGGGAAACCTGGGGGGGGGAAAAAAGAACTTCCTTCAGTTACTGTGAAAACAAGCGCAACTTTCTTAGGATTTTCCTTTCCCTCCTGCACTGCGGAGCACTCACGATTCTTTTATGTGTTAAATGCATAAGCCAACAGTTCCCAGCTAATGACCTCTTCTCACTAGGGGGTCAGGAGCATTTGTGTGGGAGGTCGTCCAGGAGTCAGGCCCCCAGCTGGTGTAAATTGGTGTAGCTCTATGTCGAGCTACCCAGCTGTAGGGCTGTCTCCGGTTCTCCACCGATGTGCATTTATGTCCTCACTCAATGCAACCACTGCTCTCCAGATTCCAAAAGAAACCCGGCCCCATTTCAGTGATTCCCAGGCTGCCTCCTGGGAGGACCTGAGCCAAAGTTTTTAGGACTTCTCTCAGGACGCCTGGTGGCAAGGGGCGGAAGATACAAGAGTGAAATCCTCTGGCCTTGGGGATTTACATTCCACACGTAACAGAGTTTGGAGAAAAGGGTCTCAGGAAATGTTGTAGGGTTTGTGATTTTTTTCAGGTGGAATCAAGCCATTTCTAGTTATTGTTCAACAGAAATATTCTCTTAAATGTGGAGGTATGAAATGAACAGAGACCCTGCTTTATAAGAAGTCAGTTAAGAAACGAGACTAATAATAACCACACCTATCATTAGCATAATCATAGCCACCCTTATCATTACTGCCATTTTACAGACAGGGAAACTGAGGCACGAGAGAGTAACTGAATTGCCTAAGTTCACCCAGCAGGCCAGTGCTGAAGGTGGGAATAGAACCCAGATCTCCTGAGTTCCAGCTCTGTGTACTATCCCATAGGCAACACTGCCTTCCTGGGAGTAAGGAGATATGTGCACACACAAAAAATCTGGAGAAAAATGCTACTGAGGGAAAAATGTTTGTTGTGGGACAGGGAGAAGAGCTGAAAACAAGGTGGGGAAAGAGTTTCACATTATCAGTAGCACAATTTGGCCTGTCATATGCAGGAGGTCAGATAAGGGATAAAATTTCCAAAATACCTGAGCAGTCTAAGTCTCATTGATTTACAGTGAGACTTTGGCTCCCAGGTTCCTAAATCACTGTTGGGACATAGGTTCCTAAATCATTTAGGTGCTATTGACCATTTTACCCGAGATGACCACCACGCTCTCTCTGGTCTGGGCCAAATCCTCTGCTGATGTAAACTGGAGTAACTCCTTTGAACTCAATAGGAATTATGCTGATTTTACACCAGATGAGGAGCTAGTCATTGTGAATCTATGGACAGTATCTTTCTACTCTTGAAAACTGGGATTTTCTAAGCATTGAATAGGGTATTCAGGTTCCTAAATCCCATTAAAATTCCAGATTGAAATGGGAATAGGATACCGATCACCCCTCGGCTACTTTCAAAGTCAGACAAAATGCATAAACTAAAGATTGCCCTTGGATAAAAAAGAACTTTGAGTCAAGGAGATGCTTTCATCGGGTAGCTTTGTCCCAAAACGCTTGAAGAGCTGGGGAAAATGTATTAATAAGCTTCAGTCTATTCTCTCATCCGTTTCCATAGTTCTGTCTCCTTTCTACTTCCCATACTTCACATCTTTCTATTTTGTCTTCAGAAAACTAGAGATCCTAGGCACTGTGGTCGTTCAGATAAATAACAACAATCAATCAAAACTGCTACTTGGCATCAAATTCTACTGCCAGATTTGGCATCAAGCCCCAACAGCCCGCCCACCAACTCAGAACTGGAGTCTGAATAATTTCAGTGTCCAGAGTTAGACTCTTAATACATTTTGGCAGCTCGTAGTCCAAAAACTATTAAGTTAATTTTAATGAACAATAAAGAGTTTCATTAGAATAAGGACTTACCTTGAATGCCAGCAAGAACACCAGAGATAGGCGTGAAGCTGAGTGAATGAGGCTGCTAGGGGTATGGGAACTTTTATACTTTTCCTAAGCCCTGCTCTTGGCTGGGGGGCAATGACCAAGATATTTACAGCCTCTAATTATCCCCCGTCTTCAAAAGCTTATTTGACTCATCACCTTTGATTTAGATAATTTCTTTTCCTTGTGTTTCACAAAGTTTTAATTGCTCGCCCCACCCGATGTGCCTTGCAAGTGGAGATGAGGCAAACAGTGAGGGTGGTTTTGGTTGTTTAATATCTTACCGTCATGCAGGAGTAATTTTTGTATTGCAGCACCTAAAGTAGAGATGGGCCTTACCTGAAATATCTGAAACCCTCCTGTCCAAGGTGTGAACGAGGAGGTAGGATACAATATTCAGTGGTAGTTTCCTGCGGCTTGAATTGACGGGACATATCTTTTAGATAATGGCCAAGATTTTCTACAGTGAATGGATCCCTCCATTTTTACTTGAGGTGTTGTCATTTCTTAGGCTATCTAGCCAAGCCACACCTAGGACTTGGCACAGGTGCTTCATTTCAAATGCTCCAGATACTTTGCCAATACCTGTTTCACAACTGTGAAGTGACGTGGGTGCAATGGGTGTTGAATATAATCTGGTATTAGCAGAAAGTGCGGTGCCTGACTGCAGTGATCAGCAGGCCCGAACCACAACAGTTTGGCCATGTGGCTGGAACGACCCCACGCTGAGTGCCTGAAATTATTCTCAGTGGAAGAGTTCACGATGAGAGGGGCAGTGGATGCCCAAGGAGGCACCTGTGTAATACGGTCTATAAACCAATCCAGGCAATCTCCCTCAGAGGCCCAAATGGCTGCTGAAAACAGATGTGGATGGAATCTGTTCACAACCACGTCCCTGTGCAGCTGTGGCCTTAGAATAACGAGATGTGTCCCGTGTGGCAGCCAACTCTGACAGCTTTGCCCAGGACGTGCGAGAAACAGGAAAGAAGTTTGTGCAGGTTGGGAAAATACTTGGAAACCTCTCTTCAAATGGCTGATTAAGAAATAGATCTGGTTCCCCATTTTCTCGTCTTTACTTTTCCTCCTGTTTTCTAATAAGGGGAGTAAAAGCAAAAAAGAAGAGGCCAGAGGGAAAAATAGCCCCCCAGATGCTAACATTACGTACAAAAAAAATCATGGGTTTGTTTGTAATAATTTTGCCTTCCTGTCCAAAAAAAAAAAAAAAAAGAAAATTTGTGAAGAAAATGGAAAATGTTCATTTTTTCTGATGTTTCCCTCCTGAAAGATACAGATCTGTCTCCAAGCAGCTCTGTTTGCAAACCAGCCCTTGCCAGCGTAGGTTAATAGATTCTGAGGCTAGGAGGGATCATTGTGATGACCTACTCTGACCTGTCAGGCACCGGCCAGAGAAGTTCCCCCAAAATAATTTCTAGAGCAGATCTTTTAGCAAAACACCCAGTCTTGATTTAAAAATGGTCAGCGATGGAGACTCCTTGGTAAATTGTTCCAATGGTTAATTACGCTGATTAATGACACATGCTCTTTTCTTTGTGTCTGATTGTGCAAACTCTGTTCACGTTGGGGAGCCCTTACTCACTGGTGAAGTCACTCAGACCACCTGCAGGAGTAAGGATTCCCCAGGTGAATAAGTCTTGCACAACTGTGAAGTTAGAAGGCAGTTATGGAGCTAGCCACACCTCCAGTGCAGGTGGCACCATTTATACCACATGGTTTCATTCCCTTAATCTAACAGGCAGGAAGTGTCCCACCAAAGCCTGAAAGGAGCTCCTAAAACGAACAGTCCCACCTCTGAGAAAACTCCCTTAAAAGCATATGCCTACAGGGGGTTTCCACCTCCGGGGACGTGTGCATGGATCTGTCAATAGGCCGTAGTTAATGCTAGCACTTTATCTGGACTGTCTAATAACCATAACTACACATTTCTTGTTGCCTTGATCGCTTTAATGAGGAACTAGGCCAGATCTCCCCTCTTGGCTTCTGCAAAACATGTTAAAGGGCGGAGCACTGAAAGCCAGTTGGAGATCTTTGGTGATTTTTTCTCTTGTTTTCTAACACTTTCAGGGGTACATTCCATGTATTTCTGAGTGGCCTGACCCCAGGGGCATCCCAGGAATCTACATTTCTCTCCCAGCTCCCCTCGTGCTCCTGGATGCGGGCTGTGATTTACCACTAGCCTTTGCCAGCAGGAAATTAATATCCTTCACCCGCTGGCTCAGCGGCACTGGCCAGGGAATAAGGGAGGGGTGTGTGTCGCCAAGGTTCCACTCATTGCCCGTCTACTTGCCCAGGCAGGTGCAGCCCTGTTTAACTCTGCACACTCAAACCTACAACCCAGGGAGCTTGCCTTGCTTTGGTCAAGGAGTAAGGGGAATGTGAATTCTGCACCTATGGGCTTTAGACCTTCTGCCTGCAGGCTTGTTGCTCGAAAGCACGGTCCAGGTAACCCATATAGGGAGGTAAGAGAGGTTCTTGCTCTCTTTATGAGGGTGTAGTCCATGCATTAATCAAGCGCTCCGGGAGAATTAGCCCTCGGTATCTAACGGGCACGGCTGTCCTGGGTCAGCAGTTATTGCATGGAATTTATAAAACGTGCTGGTCAAGTCTCTCTGGGAGCATGTGCTGTTTAATATGAAAAGGACTTTTTAATTAAAGGAGAAAACGGAGGATTAACAAGCAGAGTCAATGTCAATTCAAGCACTCCAAAGGGCTTGTCTCGGCTAGAGAGTTTTGCTGTGTTAAGGTCACCAGTAAAGTGGCTGCCCTCCCGAGTGTGGGTGGAGTGATGCTGGTAGAAAAGTGCTTGTAGCTGCACAGATTATTCCAGATCAGGAAGGGGAACAAGAGATATCAATAGAGGGCACCTATCTGGGTCCTCATTGGGGCCACGGCAGTTCAAAATCACACCCAGGACTGACACGGTTATACCAGTAGAACTTTTCTAGCGCAGACCCGGACTCAGTTTCCCCACACCACGACCTGTCCTGAAAGGCCCCTCAGCCCATGTGCCAGCATCTGCAGCATGCCCTGAAGGCCAGCGAACTCTCTCATTCTCAGAGCAGAGAGAGAGGAATAGGTTACCGCGCAAGGGATCTGTCTTGCTGCCCTGTTCTGTTTAAAATCCAGGGGCTCTTAGCTTCAAAGGCTAAAGTGAACTGCAGTAGGAGGAGTTTGTAGGAGAGCTGGAAATTGAACTAGGACCTCCTGCCTTACACTCGTTGAGTAGCCCCTTACTCCAGGAGTAGCACCCTTGTCTTCAATGAGAATACCCAGGTGGTAAGGATAAGGAACTATTCAATGTGTGTCCGGTCTCAGAATCTGGTCCTATCCCGTGTAGTGCTGGCGGAGATGCAGTAGATGTTGTGAGGCCATGTTAGGAAGCATGACAACACCCATTTATGTCAGCTGAGGATCGGACCTTCCGCCTTCTCCAATCTGGGATTTCTAAGTGGACACAACCGCTGTGTTAATCAGAGGTCAGTTTCTAGTCTGACGCCAGGTGAACGGCTGGCAGGGGAGCAAAGACTAACTAAAGCAATGCAAACACCCTGACACTGTGGTTTTCATGCACTATACGTTTTATTTTTTTCTCACGTGCACAATTGGAGATCAAAGCAGGGAACCGAGGAACGGAATTTTTATCCCAGCCTTGAAGCACAATTCACATTTCTCGGGGGCATCGGCAATAGATCGGTGATCCGGGGTTCAGCTGGCGAAGAGAAGAGAGAACCTGCAGCTTAGGACAGAAACACGCCATGCAAAGCATTGGAAATGAAGGTAGCTTCAGGAGAACAAGAAGTCAACGGGCACGTTTATTTTCTGGGATTATTTCCCTTGTTGCTTCCACGGCTGTTACTTCCGCGGGTTTGGGGGCCACTGGCAGGGCTGCTTGGTCTGCTGCTGCTCCACGCATGGGATCACAATGGGGCATTTCTGCTGCATCGACTGCAGGGAACCGCCACTGCCGAAGTCGTCTGAACCACCACTGCAGTAGCCGGCGGAGCCTCCAGAGCTGTAGCCGGATCCCCCTCCAGTGCAGCCGCCGTACGATCCCCCGCTCCCACCGTCTGATCCCCCTCCAACACCACAGCCGTACGATCCTCCGCTCCCACCGCCTGCAATGATAATCTTTTGCCCTGATCCCCCACTCCCACCGCCTGATCCCCCTCCAACACCACAGCCGTACGATCCCCCACTCCCACCGTCTGACCCCCCTCCAACACTGCAGCCGTACGATCCCCCGCTCCCACCGCCTGATCCCCCTCCAACACCACAGCCGTACGATCCTCCACTCCCACCGCCTGCGATGATAATCTTTTTCCCTGATCCCCCACTGCCACCGCCTGGTCCCCCTCCAACACCACAGCCGTACGATCCCCCACTCCCACCGTCTGATCCCCCTCCAGTGCAGCCGCCGTACGATCCCCC
>NC_048313.1:10744524-10789613 GCF_013100865.1 Trachemys scripta elegans
CCTGATCCCCCTCCAACACCACAGCCGTACGATCCTCCGCTCTCACCGCCTGCGATGATAATCTTTTGCCCTGATCCCCCACTCCCACCGCCTGATCCCCCTCCAACACCACAGCCATATGATCCTCCGCTCCCACCGCCTGCGATGATAATCTTTTGCCCTGATCCCCCACTCCCACCGCCTGATCCCCCTCCAACACCACAGCCGTACGATCCCCCACTCCCACCGCCTGACCCCCCTCCAACACTGCAGCCGTACGATCCCCCGCTGCTACCGCTTGAGCTTCCACTGCTACCCCCGGCAATTATAATCTTCTGGCAGGACTCCCCGGAGCCGCAGTAGGACGAGCCCCCTCCAACACCGTAGCTCGACGAGCCCAGAATGTGAGGGCCCAGCAAAGCTCCGCTGCCAGAGGATCCCCCACCACCGGCGTGGCATCCTCCAGCCTGAGTTGGGATCTCATGGCAGTCCTGTTTCTCTTGATGCGAACACATCTTCCGGCAGGCTAGGGAACCCTGAAAGGAACAGAAGCTCTCAGGGTTGCAAAAGCAGGAGACGCTGGCTTTTATTGTCCTGTGCTATTGGACAGTAGCCTTTTCTTTAATGGTGCTCAACCTGTGGGCCGTGCACTTGTCAGAGGAACACCAGCTGCTAGCTGTGTGGGTGCACTGATGGGGATTTCCCCCAGCTGGGCCTCTCTAGAGGCCAGATAGGAATGCACATATTGTAATTTGGGTTGCCACTCAGATGGACCAGTTGCAAGTGGCTGAATGGACAGTCCTGTTGCAAACAGAGTTCGCGCTGCCTGTAGAGCGGTTGGCAGGTATGGAAAAAAGAGTCACTGAAAACTTGTGAACCTCATTTTCCCATTGTGGATTCACAGCATCTTCAGCTGTTCTTAAGCCATGGGGGCTTTGAGACCAAAGGCCGCAATAGAGTTGAGTTTTGCCAATTGCTCTAAGTATGACAACGGAAGAGGCCACCTTGCATTCCAACACTGCACATAAAATGACAGAAGTTAAATAAAGGGCAAAAGGAACATGGGGTGCAAGAGAAAAGTGACTGTCTGGGTTTAAAAGCAAACAGATTGAAGTCGAGTAGCATTTTCCAAGGTTAATGCAGTTTTCTTTTTTGGTGAAATTTGTGGAGGAAAATTTCGACTTTTCATCAAGAACTAAAAATATTCAGTTTTTGGCTGAAATGTTTCGGTCTGCAGGTTTTTGACGAAAAGTTGAAATTTTCCACTGGGGGAAAAACAAAAATTCTGATCAGTTCTGGTAGAAAAATTGTCAGAGACACAAGAGCATATTCTATGTCATTGGCCAAATGGGATAGTCTCTACGCAAAAGAATAAATGGACACAAATCTGACATCAGGAATCATAACATTCAAAAACCAGTAGGAGAACACTTCAACCTCTCTGGCCACTCACTAACAGACCTAAAGGTGGCAATTTTGCAAAAGAAAAGCTTCAAAAACAGACTCCAACGAGAAACGGCTAAACTTGAATTAATATGCAAATTAGACACTATCAATTTAGGCTTGAATGGAGACTGGGAATGGCTGAGCCATTACAAACATTGAATCTATTTCCCCATGTTAAGTATTCTCACACCTCTTGTCAAACTGTCTGTAATGGGCTATCTTGATTATCACTACAAAAGTTTTTTCTCTTAATTAATTAGCCTCTTACAATTGGTAGGACAACTCCCACATTTTCATGCTTTCTGTATGTATATATGTCTCCTCCCTATATGTTCCATTCGATGCAGCCGATGAAGTGGGCTGTAGCCCACGAAAGCTTATGCTCTAATAAATGTTTTAGTCTCTAAGGTGCCACAAGTACTCCTGTTCTTTTGGCTTTAAAGAACTGTTTTGAAAATATGTCGACATTATGGAATCAATGGTATAATTTTTTTGGTTCTCGAACAAATTAGTTTACTTTCCTAGGTCCAGAACTGGGCACCTGGCAGATAATGCGCAATCCTTGCTATTACTGTTAGCAAAAAGCTAATATTGTGATTGTGGTTTTTATTATTATTATTCATTGGGATTGTGCTAGTGGGACAACTGTCAAATGCAGCTAGGATCTCGAGCTTCCTTTGCAAAGTGCTTTGAGATCTAGGGATCAAAATTACTCTGCAAAAGCGAATTTATTATTATTATTCTTATGTTGCATCAAAAATGTGTTAGCAACTTGCAGACATGCTCACGCCTGCAAAGAGTGCCCCGTCTAAAAGCAGCGGTCCCATTATTGATGCATCTGCATCTCTAGAGTGCTAAAACATGCAGCATCTACTATCCTACTACCCATCTGGAGTCTCTTCCCACTTTGTCCCCGGCACATTTAAGAAATTCTGCATGGCATCAGAGCAATGGACCACCCGGACCTGGAGAGTTTAGTATTGAAAGAGAATTGTCCAGAACAGATTCAGTATGGATTTTTTGCAGCTCATACTCCAAAATCGAGGCAAGAAGTTATCATCCATTAATAAGTAGGAAAAAAAATCTTCAGTATAAACGGACTTACCTTGTTCAGCCACTGGAAACAAATGCTAAGAAGCGAAGTCGAGTGAATGAGGAGCTGTGGGACGTAAGAACTTTTATAGTATAACCTGGCTTCTCCAAAGGGAAGTGAGACACCCCCAGGAATGGTGATGGGTTTATTTACCAACCAAACCCTGCTCTATCTACCCACCTGTTTGACATTGAATGTTTGACTCGTCATTTCAGATCAATATCTCTCCTCTGCATCACCTGTTATGTTCTGCTGCAAATATACTTAATTGCTTGTCCTACTTAATAGCTCAATTACTTAATTTGTGCTTGGAACTGGGGGAATCCTTCGAGGGCTGAGGTGAGGGGGCCAACAGCAACCCCTTTCCCCACTGTCTGAAAATGGCAGATGAACTGATCTGCAGAAGCCAACCCTGGGTCTCCAGGACCATCTATGTAGCTGCCCTTTCAGCTTACCAGTACCCCTAATTTCCTTTGTTCCAGCCACTCGAAGTCCTGGACCGGGACATGACTCCCCAAAGCCATATTTTGTGGACAGTTGAAAATGGGAGCAGGCACATTGTGAGTCCCACGCAAATGACATAAGGACACTCTCAAAGCTCACGGAAAAGCTGGCCAAGTTGATCTGAAGTCAAGCTGGCGACAAATCAGGATGGCAGCAGAGCAGAAAAAAGCCAAAGAGAAGCGTGAGCGAAGACAACTGGAAGAGGCCATGTCTGCCCGGCGTGCGCACACATCTGCGGATCCCTGGTCACTTCACATTCGCACAGGAAGACGCCCTGAAAGAAACCGACTCTCCTCCGTTGACTACGATGGGAGACTCCAACCCAAAATAACCTTCATTCCAGCCACCAGCCTCTTGTCCCAAAATCTGTATTGCACAGCCCACCAGACTTGGATTTTCAGCGGGAACAGTGGGCCACGGGGCGCTGGCCAGGCCCGGCCACTGCATGTTTTCCCCATATGTAGCCTGCCTCCCCCATCACTGAATGGAACCATGATGGTGTTGCAGCCAGCAACACCCTCCATTCCGAAGGACGACATGGCAGGAGATCCCCACCCATCCTGACAGCTGCTCGGCCCAGGGCTGCTGTAGGTGGTTCAGCACCATCCCTTTGAGCAGCTTGTCCTGCTAGGGTCAGGGCTCCCTGCACACTCCTGAAAAGCAACGGATGGGAAAGCCCCTCCACACATGTCCAGAGACCCTGTCTTCAGGAAAAGTAGGGCCCAGAGCTGGGGAAGCTGGAGGTGCTGGTGGGAGCCACGCTGGACCGGACTGGATTTTGTTGTTTTGCAGGAAATTCCGCAATTTGGACATTTTTTTTTCTGTTCTGAAATGGAACCACACCAGAGAAGGTCAAAATTTTGCGTAAAACAAAATTCCGTCTTAAGTTCTTCTAAGGCCTCCATGACCTAGGGAGGTGGTGGAATCTCCATCTCTGGAGATATTTAAGAGTAGGTTAGATAAATGTCTATCAGGGATGGTCTAGACAGTATTTGGTCCTGCCATGCGGGCGAGGGACTGGACTCGATGACCTCTCGAGGTCCCTTCCAGTCCTAGAATCTATGAATCTATGAATCTATGAATCTATGACTGTGATCATGGGGCCATCTGGCCATCTCATGATTGTTAATATATTTATCCTCACAGCACCCCTGTGAAAGAGACAAGTCTTATGATCCCCATTTTACAGTGGAGAAACTGAGGCATAGAGCGGCTAAGTGACTTGCTTGAGGACCCTCACGACCTAGGTTAGTGCTTTAACCACTGGACCATCCTCCCTCTCTGCCACAGTCCTTCCTGCCCCGTTGTCCCACCGCTGTTTTTCACCCCTACCAGGCAGGGACAACAGGGTAGCAATATCTCCAATCGGATCATCTGGGTGAGTTCCATTAATGAGATAATATTGACCGAGGGAGCCCTGTCAGTAGGAGTGTTGCCACGATAACTGGGATCAAATTTGTAGGATTCAGAGACTCTTCCTAAAATATAAGTGGAATAAAAGGAAAAGAGGTGTGAGGTGGACATGCAGGAGCATGCTGGGATAGGCGACCTGGGACTATGCTGAATGAGCTTCAATGCCCCATTAATTAGCCTTTGCTCCCAGTTGTTTATAGCTGTGTTTCCATCTGGCTGTGGGAAGCAGGCCAAGTTCTTTTCCAGTCTGGTTTGCATGTAGGTGGCTAAAAGATACGGCTGTACTGTACTCTACTGTATCTGTGTTTTTAAAGGGTGGTGGTCACCTATTAGCACGTCTGGAATGTTACACGCCTGTGGTTTTGTTGCCATGGTGGCAGCACTCCAAGGTCGAGTGATAAATGTCATGATCCGGATGATCCTCCTCCCTGACAAGCGCGATGGTCTAGTCACGGTGCCCCAGGATGCCACAGATCGGGGCTGTGCTCGGAGCAGAACCTGGAGACTGTGTCGGGGAGGAAGGGGCTCTCGGCCACCTGTCCGCTCCCCTGACCCTACAGCCAAACAGGGGCTGGTTTGAACCATTGTGGACTTTAGGCCAGTCCAGCCCACCAGGGTGACCCACACCTTGTGTGTTGCTCTGATGAGAGTGGGCCACAAAATGGTTTTCTTTTCAGTGAGAAATTCTGACAAAAATGAAAGCTTTTTTTTTGTTTTTGTTTACATTTTCAGAAGAATTTTTTTGACTTTTCATCATGAAAAAACCCATAAACTTGAACCGCCCCTCCCCCCCCACACAATTTTTTTGACTTGCGGCCACTGAAAACCAAAATTTCGGGCCAAAAATTTCTGAGAACTGAAAAATGTTCAGTGAGAAATGTTGAGGAAAGAAAAATTCTCCAATTGACTATTACAAAAAGTGTAGATGGCAAATTGCTGACGAAGATGAGTTCTGACCATGTTCCGTACCACCTTGGCCTGGCCCCCTGATCTGTGAGCAGCATAGAGACGGTTATGCCAGGGTGACTTCATTAATCATCTCTGCAATGACCAGAGAATGTACTACGGCCCTGGATCGCTTTATCATTGGGAGATGAGGGCATTTCTGAAGCCTTTAAGAAATACTATGTAAGGCAACAGATTAAAGCATAGATATGGTTGTCCCTGGGAAATAGATCTTTTATGTGTGTTCTAACACACACAAATACACATCTATCTATCTATCTATCTATCTATCTATCTATCTATCTATCTATCTATCTATCTATCTATCTATCTATCTATCCCCATACACCCCCTCTATCTATCTATCTATCTATCTATCTATCTATCTATCTATCTATCTATCTATCTATCTATCTATCTATCCCCATACACCCCCTCTATCTATCTATCTATCTATCTATCTATCTATCCCCATACACCCCATCTATCTATCTATCTATCTATCTATCTATCTATCTATCTATCTATCTATCTATCTATCTATGTTCTAATAATATATAGCTATAAATAATATATAGATATAGATAGGCCTATATAACCAGTATAAAAAAACAAACATAGCACTCTGAGAACTCTTTAGTCTTTCAACAACATCATAATAACCAACCAGCAGCATGAACAATCACATATATGGATAATGTCAGATAGACAGACAGTCAATATATTATTGACAAGTGTTTAGGGATTTGTTTCCTCACATATATTGATTTTCACCATGACTATTTGGGGGAGACAATATAAAGTATAGAAATATAGCAGACCCCCTCATCTGAACTATGTATTAGTGCAGGGGTTCTCAGCGTTTTTCTTTCTGAGTCACCCCCGCCCCCCATCGTGCTATAAAAACTCCACAGCCCACCTGTGCCACAAAAACTGGGTTTTTTTTCAGTTTTTTTTTTCAGCTGAAACAATTCAGTGAAATTGACATGACTTTAGTGAAATGTTTCAATGGACACGCATCTGCATTTTGTGTAGAAAAAAAAAAAGGTGGCCAAAAAACGTTGCTCGGTGCTAATTTGGCTGGGAAGTTTGTCAGCGGTGGGTGGAGTCACAAACGTGCGTGGCACGTGGTCCTTTTCCGAGAGAGGTTGAGCCTGCTGTGCCTGTGATGATGAATAGAGAGCACAAAGCAGTCAGAGAAGAAATAAGCATAGGATCTCGTGAGAAACCTCTCGGGCCAGGCCTCCAGTAACGTGACTGGGTTTTCTTGGATTGGGATGGGCTGGGAGCAGCCCGGACCAAATAATACACAGGGTGCCTACAGGGCTTCCTGCCTTCACAGAGGCAGCTCAGAGCGCCCCCCGCCCCCAGCCGGGTCCCTTCCTGTAGCGCTTGCAGAATAAAGAGTTTGTTTTACTCTCCCAATGCGCCACATAAGCCACTTTCCCTAGACGGAAACTCCTTTGCAAACCCCTGCCTGGAGCCATGTTACACTCCCTGGTAGCAACCGTTACTCCTTGGCAGCTGCCAAGCCGGAACCTGTCTTTACACCCCTCCTGCTTTGTGGTCGGATCACAGAAGGCGATAGAGCCCAGGGGATCAGCCCGGTATGGTGCAGAACAATGCCACTCTCAGAAATACCTGTCCCAGGAAGCTCCGGAGAGTTACAATCCCTCTGCTCTTGATAAGGGGAGGTAATGACTGCATTACCGGTAACTGGACTGGTGCTGCTATACTCTACTGACCGGCCCATTGGAGTGGGTGGGGATGGCTCCCCCACTTCCCCTTCCCTCTCTGCCCCCTTCCCATCCATCTGCTTGAGTGGAGACTGAGTCCAGAGCACGCACCCTGCTGTCCTTCCCCAGGGTTTGTAGCTACCATAGAGGCAGTGCCCACGGGGTGGTGTGCGTGGCATCTCGCTCCCAGGAGTGATCGTGCGGGGCTGGGCCGCAATCCTTTATTGAAGGGTCTAGTCTCAGGGAGGCTGGCCTCTCCCCGCGCAGGCCATTGTACAGTGCCTAGATGTTGTAGAGATTAGTGCTCTCGGATGAAGAGAGCCAGCGAGATTTTAACCCTGCCGTCTTTAGTCTGTGGCATCCAGCCGAGGTCCCGTACGCCCCTGGATATTAAAGATGCCGTGGAGCTGTTCTCCAAGCGTGGGGTTGTTGGCCGCGGCATCCGGATTGATTTCCAGCTCAGGCCACTTTGTATTCGGAACTGCCCAGGCACCCTCCACCTTGCATCGGGATCTCCATTATCTGTCTGCCGTTGTTGGGCTGGGGGAACAGAGCCCTCTGGGTCCGTCTACCCTGCAGCTGGAAGCCGTAATGTCCAGCTCCAGGAGCCCTACCCGTTCTTGCGATGATGGAGCTGACGTGCTAAAAATAGCGGTTGTAGTGGTGCGACGGACTAGCTGCCCTTAGTACATAACGAGTAGTTTTTAAGCAAGTGAGGTGTAACTTGGGCGTACACAAGACAAATCAGCCTCCTGAAAGGGCTACAGTAGTCTGGAAAGGGTGAGAGCACCTGGATGGACGCGGAACCTGGTGGAGGTGATGGGGCAGATCACCATTCCAGACCACTGAGGCCTGAAGGTGGGAAGAGGTGGAGAAGTTACAATGCTGGGTCTTGCTGTGAGGATGTGCTTCTGGGACAGTGAGGGGTGCACTGTCGGGTTAATGCTAACAGACCAGGAACATGTGCGAGAGCAGCACGGTAAAGAGGAGATTTTCTTTGTTGTTGCTAGGATCTCCCAGGATCACGTCTCTCTTGTCTCATCACATCTGTCCCCATCCTTCCCTTTGCTTGCGGCTCGTTGTTCCTTCTCATGGTAACTGCCTTAGCTTGTCAACTTCTCTCAAAAATTTAGGAAAGGGATTTTAAACAAGCTTCAGGGCTTAAGTTGATCTCTGGCTATCAGAAACCAAGATGAGACTGTGTCTACACACGGGAGCTATTCCAGAATGAAGCACAGGGCCCTCCAAATATGTCTCAAGTGGGAATGAAGTGCTGGTCCCAAACTACCTCCTCCATGTGTTACTGAATGTGGTGCCTCCAAAGAGGCCTTGCTTGTGATTGACAGCAGAGTGGAGCTGGGATCTGGGAAGGATTAAGAACCCCTGGAATAGGCCTACGTACGCGTTAAGAAGAAGGAGGCTCTGGGGAATTTAGAACTGCATTTGCTCTGGTGAGTTCAGTCTTTTTCCATTGCAATTAAACCCTTTGGTTTCCCAGTCTAAGGACATAGGGCTATTGGGCCTGACCGATGGGAATTTGGATGGGTTTAAGGTAGTAGATGGTTGTTCATGCTCCTAGTACAGGTGAGAGAGGTTTGCCTGAGTTGCATAACTTGAGTGTACTAGCGTCCCTCCTGGGCTGAAGGTGAGCCCCGAATCGGCTGAACTGAGCTGGTGACCTTATGAGCAAGGCTTTCTTGTGAGGTTACTGGCACTTCCCACCACCTTAGAGCCGCAGAAAGTCAAATTTGGCCGGAAGCAGAAAACAACCTTATGAACCCTTCAGAACTTTCAAGACCAAATTGTGCTGGCCTTACTCACTCAAGCAGTCCCAATGATTTCAGTGGTATTACTCGTGTGAGTAAAACAAGCATAATTCCTCCTTAAGGAAGGCTGGGTCTGAGTTCAGTTCTAGAACGGTGATTAGGGCCCGGGGAGTTACTCTGCCAATTAATTATCTAGTTGAATTAAACTTTCTCTCACTGCATCTCCTAGCACTACTGGGCTGGTGATTGTGGTGAGTTATTAATTTGAACAGACAACCTGCCGTGGAAAAAGGAAGTAATATAGCGGCGCTGGTTTGTCGTCACTGTGGGGTAGTCTAGCCTTCCAACAGTGACACGAACGCAGATGTAAACTAACATTGTCAAACCCATGCCACGCGGCCTGTGAAACACTCGTAGGGCATGAAGGATGAAGCCGTGTCCAACATCCCCTGGTGTAATGTGGGTGCCGCTCCACGGAAGTCAATGCATGGATTTGCCTCCCTGGGTTGTGATAGCGTCAGTCTCTGAGGGCAGCTGCTCAAGTCTAAGAGTGGAGGTGTGGAGTCTTGCAATACCGCCACTCCTAGACTGTGACCCAGGTACGCTGCCCCATGTACCAACAGGTAATCACCTAGCACGTCTGACTGGCTTTCGATCACCTGCATTTTTGCCCTTCAAGAACCTGTGACCAGGGTAGTAACAAACAGCTTCCTTGAAACACAGGATTTTTATTTAGCAGTTGGAACGAATCATTAGAGAAAACAGAATGATCGACCGACAGCCTGCACGACCGTGTCATTCATCTGGTCTTCTGCTACTCTATGAGCTAAGTGAGATAGACTCATAGACTCATAGACTCATAGACTTTAAGGTCAGAAGGGACCATTATNAACTTAATCTTAAAACTTAAAATCTTAAGTTAGAGGAGCAGAACAGACCCGCTGCATTCTCCTAGCAATCCCAGATCCTGCGAATCTCTCAGTCAGGTTCTCCCCTCTGATTTATTCTGTTCAAACTGGTTTTAGGGTACAGGGGGTTAGTGCCATTAAAGCTACTTGCTCTGACATGGTCTCTTGAAGAGTAAGTGGTTAGGTGACGAGTAGAAAGGGAATTTCCCCTCTTCTCTTAAGGGGCCATGCTGGCTCTGCTACCCACCAGACCCCTGTGGTGGAAGAGCCAGGCCATGAGACAGTACAGGCACATCACGCCAATGACAGATACTGTGTTAAATTTTTAAAGAGCATTTCAGAACCATTGCTCCTCGGGGCAGAGGTCCAGCAGAAGAGATATGCACCACTCAGGACCATTTAAACCAGTGGTCCCCAAACTTTTTACTTTGTGCCCCCCCCGTCCGCACCTCCCTTCCCCCTGGGGCTGGGAGCGGGGCTGCAGCTCTGGGAGCGGGGGGACACGGACAGGGGTAAGGGGGGGCCAAGGCTGGGGCCACAGCTAAGGGCGGGGCTTCCCCAGGAGCAGGGCTGGCAGAGGAGAGGAGCTGGGTGGTGGTCTCCCCCTGCCCCCCGTGCGGGCTGGCCTGGGCCCCAGCCATGCCCCCTGAACATTCCTCCGCGTCCCCGAGGGGGGCATGCCCCACAGTTTGCGGACCTCTGACTTAAACCTTATTTGGAGAACTTGAAGGGTTGCCTAGGCCTGATGCTGCCTTGTTGTGTGGGGTGGAATTTCACCTGTATTGTATAACAATGACTTTTCCAGATGTAATCTCACTTCTGTAGGAGTGTTTACTCCTCAGCTCCCCTCCCCTCTTTCCTCATCTGTTTGCAGGTGACCCAGTTGGAGTCTTATGTATTCATAAGTCTGTGTTGGCTGCTCCCAAGGCAGAATGGAGTCTTCCTCTCTGGGCTGTTTCAGGCCACGTCCTGTGCCTGCTATCTTGTAAACTTCTGATCAGGCCCCGCTGTAGTCTCTTGCGTCTGGTCTTTTCTCCAACTAGCTCAACAGTGTCTATTCTCAAATCCTCTGCTTCTTCCATGGAATCCTTCCCCCCTCCTCAGATCCCGATTCAGGAATGTACTTGAGATTGTGCGTCCCTGCTGCCCTGGATAGTAACGCTTTCCTGACCCAAGCCGTGACGCGGTGTCATTTTTCCTCCGTATCTGAGCTGCTCACACTAAAGCTAGTTGCAATCACACGTCATGACTGCAGCGTAGACACACCATACGGCACTTGTGTTTGAGTCTCCTGTGCTGTACTGGGCAGTGTAAAAATAAATAAATTACAGGTACAGAAACAGGAAAAAGCAACAGAGGGTCCTGTGGCACCTTTAAGACTAACAGATGTCTTGGAGCATAAGCTTTCGTGGGTGAATGCCCACTTCGTCAGGAATTGATTCATAAATCCTAGAATGCCAGATGTGGTGTTTCTGATGAACGCCATGAACCAGGAAATAAGCAGGTAAGTTCTAAATTGGACTCTCATTTTATCAGTATTAATCACAGACATAACCACAGAAGAATCTAAACCATGATTACTCAATTAACTCAGAAAATCCCTGGAGTTGTATATAAATGCTCAATAATAAAAGGAAATTATAAAATGAGGGTAATGATGATGTATTAATGTAATTGTTCTTAATTTGTATTAACATAAAAAGGACCAAGGATTTGATTGGCACATGACATTCTATCAGTGCTTGATGGAGGGGACGGCACCATTTATGTAAATGATATTGTCATTCATCGTATGATACGGTTGACAGTAGGCTGTGTTCTCAGTACGGCTCATATGAGAACACAAGACCTGGTAGTAATGGAGGACTCAAAGGACCCAGACATCTGTTGGAAAAGCAATATAGCAAAACACAAAGTTTCCAACAAGTGCTGGGAAAGTATTGGGGACAATATTGTAATAAAGTATTGTAGGCAAGGTGCCACGGGATGAAAATCTAAGGGATAAAGGAATTCAAGAAAGCAAGCTGTTTCTCCAGGAGACAGTTTGCAGTTGGGCCTTTAATATGATCTTGCTGCAAAGGAACTCTAGGAAGAACAGTAAGAGGCCAATATGGGTCCACGAGGAGCTTTCTGATGATCTGGAAATCAAAAAGCAATCTCACAAGAAGTGTAAATTCAGACAAATTGCTAAGGAGTATAAAATTAGCACAAGTGTGCCAGGACAATATCAGATAGGCGAAGGCACAAAATGAGTTGAACCTAGAAAGGGACATAAAAGGCAATAAGAAATTCTTTAAATATATTTGGATCAAGAAAAAGACAAAGGAAAGTATGTAGATCCTCTACTTAGCAGAGAAGCAGATCTAATGACACCAGGAAAACAGAGGTGTTTAATGCCTGTTTTTTGCTTCAGCCTTCGCTTAGAAAGGTTGATACTCAACATAATTAATATTAACAAGAAGGGGGAAGGAATGTAAGACAGAACAGGGACAGATCCGATTAAAGAATATTCAGATATATTCAAGTTGGCAGGGCCTGATAAAATTCACCCTACAGAACTTAAGGAACTAGTGGAAGCAATCTTGGAATGAGTATCAGAGGGGGAGCCGTGTTAGTCTGGATCTGTAAAAGCAGCAAAGAGTCCTGTGGCACCTTATAGAGTCTTTAAGGTGCCACCGGACTCTTTGCTAATGTTGGAATGGTTAGCAATTATCTTTGAGAACTTGTGGAAGCAGGTTGAGGTCCAAGAGGACTGGAGAAGGGCAAACACAAGCACCTATCTTTAAAATGGTGAATAAAGAGGATCTGGGGAATTCTAGACCAGTCAGCCTAACTTGATACCTGGAAAGGTATTGGTACAAATCATTAAAGAAACTGGAAGTGTAACACCCACAGACCCTGGCTGTCACTGGGGAGGATTGAACATGGGACCTCCGGAACTTAACGCATGAGCCTTTACCACATGAGCTGAAAGTCAGCTGGCTGGTAGCTAAGGCTATAAAACAGACTCAATCTCTTTGTCTCTCTCTGTGGTCACCAAGGAGGTGTGTGGCTAAGGGACAACCTATAAATTTCCTTCTTTTCCAGGGTTACTGGCCTACTGGGTGTGTGTGTGTGGGGGGAGCTGTAGATGTGATAAATCTTGGGGTTTTTTTTAGTCAGGCTTTTGACAAAGTCCCCCAGGATATTCTCATTAGCAAACTAAGAAAATGTGGTCTAGATCAAATTAATATAAAATGGGTGCCTAACTGGTTGGAAGACTGTAGGCAGAGCTAGCAATGGTTCACTGTCAAACTCCGAGGGCTTATCTAGTAGAGTCCTGTAGGAGTGAGTCCTGGGTCCTGTACTGGTCAATATGTTCATTAATGGAGTGGAGAATGTGCTTATAACATTTGCAGAGGACACCCAGCTGGGAGGGGTTGCAAGCACTTTGGAGGGCAGGATTAGAATTCAAAATGACCTTGGCAAACTGGAGAATTGGTCTGAAATCAAGAAGCTGAAATTCAATAACTTCACTGAGGAAGGAAAAACAATCAAATCCTCAACTACCAGATTGGGAACAACTGATTAGGTGGTAGCACTGCTGAAAAGGATCTGGGGGTTAGAGTGAATTGCAAATTGAATGAATCAACAATGCGATGCAGCTGCAAAAAGGCTGATATCATTCTGGGGAGTATTAATAGGAGTGTTGAAGGTAAGCCATGGGAGGTAACTTTCCTGCTCTATTCAGTACTGGTGAGGCCTTAGCCAGAGTAGTGTCAGAGCCTGGGTGCCACACTTGAGAAAAGATGTGGACAAATTATAGAGAGAGTCCAGAGGAGAGCAACAGAAATGCTCAAAGGTTTAGAAAACCTGACCTAGGAGGAAAGAGTTAAACAACAACTGAGCTTGTTTAGTCTTGAGAAAAGAAGACAGGGGTTGGGGGGACCTGATAGGGTTTCAAATAGGTTAGAGTTTTATAAAAAGGGCTGTGATCAATGTTTGTTAAAAGTAGGACAAGGAGTGATGGGCTTTATCTACAGGGCAGGGATTGTCTTTTGTGGTGTGCACACAGTGGCTAGCACGAAGGGGTCTGATCTTGGTTGGGGTAGTACACCTAAATAAAAAGGTGTCATTATTTGGTCCAGATTAATATGGAGTAGTATCATACTCCATGGAAATCCCACTGAATATAATGGCTCTGCTCACAGAGTAGGTACTACTCGACATGAGTAAGGGTGACAGCATATGCCCTTTTAGCAGGTCACCTGTGCACCTTTTACTCATAATTCTGGTGATTATATTAGTCACAGACCTTCCCTGGTGAAGGTCTCGGGAGGTCAGACTAGATGATGACAATAGGCCTTTTTGGCACTGACATCTATACTTATCCTATGCCCCAAATCTATTTTTTTGAAGAATTTATGCATTCTGCTAATAGTGAGTCAACTAGTAAAAATATTGCACGTAAATGGTGCAAGGGGACAGATAATACCTGCTGCTTGCAATCATACCTTCGATTTCCATCTGGAATGGCGCAAGGACTATAATGACCTTGACACAAGACACCTCCTCAGTGGAGGTGGCCGCACAGGGGGATAACTATGCCTGAGTTAATCATCAGCTGATGCATGCAGATCATTTTATGAGCCACCCAGCTGTTTACTCATGTTGATTCATGGCATTCACCCACCTTCCTCCTCATATGATCCAAGTAGTTTGCATGTGTCTTAAGGGATATGCAGTCACCAAAGGGAAACTACTAATTGGCTCATTATCATTTCTGGCAGCATCCTGCCACTGGTTTATAGCAGGTTACATACTTCAAGGGTGAGTTCTTAGTTTATTTTCAGGATTATCCTGTTCATGAAGTACCGTCACTAGGGATGGGCAGGCAGTTCTGGTCCAATAAGGACTGGCCCAAAGCTTGAACAGAACTAGATCCAGTCTGAGGCCCTCAATTCAGGATACCACTTAGGCACATGCTGACATTAAGCTCTCCTGCATTAAGACCTGAGGTTCTAAAAAATTCAGTACATTTTTAAAAAATGAGATGACCCCCTCCATGGGAGAATGGTTCCTCAGCACAAGTAACCTCATGAAAAAGAGAGGATTTGCACTTTACTGAGGAGTAAGAATCTCTAACTTGACAAGCAAAAGTGATCATGAAATCATAGAGTTTGCAATTCTAAGGAAGGGTAGAAGGGAGAACAGCAAAATAGAGACAATGGATTNTCTGTATCAGTGGAAAACCAAGAACAACAATGAGAAGCATGGGCCCATATTTCCCCAAAGTAGGTGAAATTTAGTTGGGGATTGGTCCTGATTTAGTTGGTGTTGGTCCTGCTTTGAGCAGGGGGTTGGACTAGATGACCTCCTGAGGTCCCTTCCATCCCTGATATTCTATGAAATCAGTGGGAGTTAAGTACCTAAATACCTTTACATATCTGGCCATAAGTGAGTTTGGACCACAAGTCTCCCTGGAAGTCAGTGGCGCTTGTGCTCCTAAGACCTTGTCCACTCATAAATTGTATCACTTAACTCTACTGGTGTCATTAAAGTGGCATTTGCCTAGTGTGGACACAGTTATGCCAGTGTGAACGTACTTACACCAGTATAGTTTATACCCAAATGGGAAGGGAATAAGCTATACCAAAATAATGCATCTTGACACTTGTGTTATTGTATTGAAACTAGGCTTGTATTGATAACTAGATCAGTGTAAACCCCACCCCCCAAAAAATAAACACCCCCTGCTCCACTTCCCTAACTCACAGCTAAATTGTTATCAAACCTGTATAGACCAGGCCTATCTTTTTTTTTAGGCACCTGTGTTTAAACATCCCAGGCACACATTTTTCAAGTACTCAGTTTGATGTTGGGTAATTGTATTTTTTAACAGGTATATCTCCTTGTTTTCTCTAACCCATCATTCTTTCGCATCTTGTACAATGTAACACAACCACTTCCTTTAAAAGAAATATTTTAAAAATAAATATTTCATGTCTTTCTACCCCTCCTGGTGTCAGCTAGAGAGAAGGGTGGGGACACCGAGTAAAGCTATTCTTGTGGGCGTGTCCCAGATGAAACCAGGAGTTAAATCTTTGGATTTATAGAAGTTTCGACAGGCTTTGGAAGTTACCTGCGTTGCCAGGTTTTGTCACTTATCCGACGCCCCCGTTCTTCCATTTGAAGGAGTAAGGGAAATGTCAATATGATGCCCACATCTGGTGGAGAAGGGACAAGGAGAAGTCAGGATTTCCATCTCGGGGATCAGCTGGAGGCAAAGTATAGTCTGTTCCTAGACCCACCCTTTACTGCCCACTGAGGGGCTTTGGTAGGACAGGCGGACCTTGTGGGGCGTACCACTTCACAACGATTTGCAGAAGGTTTCCTTTGTACATGGCTCTCTAGGGGATGATTTCTACCCAAATGGCTTTCTCTTTAGTGATAAAAACAGACTTTTCCAGGACACCCGTGTTTCAATGTAGATCATTCTCCTTCCCCCACTTCTCCTTATGATCCAAACCGCAGCTAAGGCCATGTTTACATTACCTGCACACCTACGCCACTGTAGCACCATAGTGTAGACGCTGCCTATAGCAACGGAACATTTTTCCACCTTCCCGAGCAAAAGTACCTAGGTCGATGGAAGCATTCTACTGTCAACCATCCGCATCTGTGTCAACGTAACTCCCTGCGTCGCTATGGCGATCAAGGGTGTGGATTTTTCACGCCCCTGAGAGCTGTTGCTATGTCATCCCAATCTAAGTGTAGATCAGGGCTAAGATGAAGTGTATCTAGGGTGGGGAAGGAGAGAATAAACACACCCATTCCGGGCCCCCCTATAGAGCGAGTTGCACTAAGCTGCGTGCTGCACAAGTTGTGACACATACACTTGTCTTTTCACAACCTCCAGTTGCTCAGAACCCGTGTGATCAAACTGGTGTAATGATCGGAAAGAGAGCCACAGTCTTTCCATCACTTTCTGAATGAACATATACGTTGTCAGATGTAACAAGGAGCTGAAGGCTGAGTCCAATGTCAATTAACACCTGGATGTCACATGGGAGTGATGGTCTCCACCGGCTGTAGGTGTAGTCAGCAAGCAAATCCTGCCTCCTTCCTGTGGAGTGGTGCCTTTCTGCACGGACCCCTGTGGAAATCAGCAGCTCATGGTTACGTCTGTACCATGTGATGGATGACTCCTCGCTTGGGGACTCCTTGTTGTAAGGAAAGTAGAATCTAGCCAACAGGAGTTTTTGGCTCTTACAATAATAAAGTCAATTAGTAAAGACTGTCAGTTTCCCAAGTCAAGTTTATTCATGCTTTGGCTCGACGCAGCCCAGCGTGGCTGTGAGTGCTGTGTGAGTAGTGAAGGTAAAGACGGCTGAACAAGATAGAATGCGTTAATGAGAAGCCTGCTGCAAACCCATGGAGTTATTCCTGCCAAGAAGCAGGACTAGGACCTGCCATTCCCGTTGAATTTCTGTGCACTTCCACTGAAGTCAGAGGAAGAATGGTCTTGTGGCCAAAGGACGAGGCTGGGATTTCAGAGAGAGACTCAAATATCAGGGCTGGAAGGGACCTTAGGAGATCATCTAGTCCAACCCCCTGCTCAAAGCAGGACCAATCCCCAGACAGATTTTTGCCCCAGATCCCTAAATGGCCCCCTCAAGGATTGAACTCACAACTCTGAGATTTAGCAGGTCAATGCTCAAACCTCCCATTTTTGGCTCCATCCCAGACTCCCGCTATGACTTTGGAAAAGTCACTTAGGGCCAGATTTTTAAAGGCCTTGAGGCACCAAAAGATACAGGTAGGCCTATGCGCCTCACTCCCACTAAAATCAATGCCTGTTAGGTGCCTAGGCAATTTCGAAAATTTCACTAGCTGCGGTTTAGACACCTAAATACAATTACAAATCTGGCCCCTTCAATGTTCTGTTCCTTGCCTCGCCATCCGTTAAAGGGGAATAACGAGGCGTTCTTGTCTATTCGGAGAGTAAGGTCACTGGGGCAAGGACTGTCTCTCTCTATACCTGTGCACCACCCACCATGGTGGGACCTCAATCTCATTTGGGGCCCCCCTGGGCACTATGGGACTAGAAATAACAAGAGCGGTAGGTGCTAAGCCGCTTTTTAAATCATGCTCCTGGCATCTCAGATTGAGTCCCCTTTGAGAAGACTGCACTCAGCAACTGGACCCCTTCATTTTTACTGCTAATAGGGAAGAGGGTTAGCATTAGGGTGACCAGATAACAAGTGTGAAAAATCAGGGTAGGGGGTAATAGGTGGCTGTATAAGACAAAGCCCTGAAAATTAGGACTGTCCCTATAAAATCAGGACATCTGATCACCCTAGTTAGCATTGCTTTCCTTTTAAACATGACCTATTTTTCTGCTGTTTCACCCAGTTGCATATGATCTGTATTAATAATGTATCCACCTAGGAGTCCATAACACTATGTACTTGCTCTTCTCCACCTTCAGAACTGGCCAGTGTTGTAACAATTTACCTCTGTATTTTCTGCCTACAGTTTTCCAGCTGCACGGAACATAGCTCTAACAACCCTACTACGAGAATGTTCTCTTCTGTTTTATCTTCTCTCACGTACATTCATTCTTCACCTGCCGAAACCACCTTGTGCAATATTCCAGCATCTCCTGTGCAAATGCAAGAGGGAAATTTATGTATGAGTCAACTGTGTGTGTGGCATAGTGCATCTTACTGAGGGTGGTTTCAAGGTCTGAGCCTAGGAATGCTGGGTTTGTAACTAGAAAAACAATTTCACAGGGGAAAATTCTAATATATAAAAAAATCATAGAAGCATAGAAGATCAGGGTTGGAAGGGACCTCAGGAGGTCATCTAGTCCAACCCCCTGCTCAAAGCAGGACCAACCCCAACTAAATCATCCCAGCCAGGGCTTTGTCAAGCCAGGCCTTGAAAACCTCTAAGGAAGGCAATTCCACCACCTTAGTAGGGAACCCATTCCAGTGCTTCATCACCCTCCTAGTGAAAAAGTTTTTTCCTAATATCCAACCTAGACCTCCCCCACTGCAACTTGAGACCATTGCTCCCCCTTCATCTCTGCAGGACTGCAGACACAGCATGCTCCAAGATAGCCTCTATAAGCCTTACGGGGTTGGACTGAGTCAGTTTAATTAGTTGTAGATGGGGTCTGCTTTGAAGGTGAGAAGCATGCTAGAAAGTGCTGTATATCTTTATTTATGACTATCCCTGCTTGGATAGGAGACCTCTGAAGAATGCTTGAAAGATGCAAAAATTTGCCCTGGTGAGTCAGTCAGGGGCATTCTTTCGTCTAATTCCATCCTGATTCAGGCCCATAGTGCGCATGCCATTATTCGGATGAGATAGAAAACCAACGCCTAATCTCGTGTGATCGCCGAAGATCCCATGACAACTTTTGCAAGAGCCTGGCAGTTAATTCTCATGCGCCAGTCAAATTCCAATCAGGATAATTACATTTGCAGCACCCTAAACTCCTCCTGCAGTTTCAGTTCATTGCCGGTGGCTTCTTCACTTTCTGAGCTAAACACTTGTGCGATGCTGCTGTGCCCTGTTTAAACAGTTGCCCACATTCCACCCCAGAGCTGGCTGCATTTCATGGGTGAATTAAGCCCGTATTACTTACACACTCTGTCTGTCTGTCTCTCTATCTTTAGGACTGAAAGGCTCAGTGTATATGCAGAGTGCTCATTGGGTGTAACTAATATTGTAGACTGAGCATGCTCCAATTAGCTTTCAGTCCCATCCCCTTTATTTTTAAATTTCACACTCAAAACTGACCAAGTTAAGGCATTCCCTTTATAGTTTATGGCTAAGTAGACTCCTTCCACCATGTGGCTATATTGAGATGCATGTTTCAAACTGCAAACACTCTTGCAATAGTCTTGTTTAAAAAAAAATTGGAATCTCTTACAGTGGAAAAACAGTGCATGTACATACAGAATATCACTTTTCTAGAATTCAGAGACAGCTCATGGGATATGCTGCTCAGCTGTCCAGAATCATTCCCCATTAATCAGAGACCACAGGGCAGGATCTGATCTAGAGAGACCTTCACAGGAGACCCCAGGGTAAGCAAAGGAAATCCTTATGATAGGGTTTGTGGGTCAGATTCTTGTTTGGATCCCCAAAGCAGTAAAATCTCTGGCCATATTCTCATGCTGCATCCTAGTCTGCTGTAGGTTCTTATACCACAGTTATCACCCTAATATCTGACAATCTCAGATAACCCACTGGGGGCTAGGACCAGGGCTGGTTCAGAATCCTTCGGTCAGTGCCACATTGGCCACAAAGGCCTTATATGCAGAAGGGGCTCTCAAGAGGGGCCAGACAATCTCGGATACCTCCAGAGCTTCCAAACCTGGATTCTAATCCGCAAAACCCCTCCTTCTCCTGCAGCCCCTTGTGTAAAGTTCTGAGCCCAGCCTCAGTTGCCCCAAAGTGCTTCATCTCAGGGAGTCTCTGTTGTTGAAATGTGGGGCAGGGAAGCAGGGGAACACCTGGCTGCCATCCCTCTAAATCTACGTGAATGCCTGTCTTGAGAAGAACAGGAGTTCTTGTGGCACCTTAGAGACTAACAAATTTATTTGAACATAAGCTTTCGTGGGCTACAGCCCACTTCTTTGGATGCACAGAAGAAGTGGGCTGTAGCCCACGAAAGCTTATGCTCAAATAAATGTGTGAGTCTCTAAGGTGCCACAAGTCCTCCTGTTCTTTTTGCGGATACAGACTAACACAGCTGCTACTCTGAAACCTGTCTTGAGAAGGCCTTCCACTAGGTGGTACCATTGGGCAGGTGAGGTCGGGCTGAGGAATCAGCTCTAGGGGGCAGCAAAGCGCCAGAACCACTCAAGGATGGGATGCTGTGTCCCAGATGGTGAACGTTTGAAAACGATGAGTCCGAATAGAAGGAGGTGAAATCAAAACCTGAAGTGGACTCAGAATTCTCAGACTCATCCCAAGGCACTCCACCGTGAGCCGGAGGGAGGCCATTAGCCAGCAGAAATTTGTTAAAACAAGCGATATCCTGGAGTTGGCTCAACATTTTGACCATGTTGATGAAATTTCCAAAATCTGGGAAAAGAATTTGAATGAAATCTTGGTAAATTTCCCTCCTGTTTCTTGACGAGTTATATTGCTAGTCAAAAATCGTTGTAGTTTTGAAATCAAAAGGGGAGGGGGCAAGAGGGGGATGTTTTTTGATTTTTTTTCCCTTTTAAAAAAAACAGTTCAGTTGTGTGGACCAGCTAGAGCTGGGCAAAAAATTTCACACAACTTGTTTTCAGTGAAAAATGCAGATTGGAGACACAAACATTTTGTGGATTCATGTTGATTTTGCCAATGTTTTGATTTAAAAATCAGAAAAACTTGAAACGGGCAGTGTTGCAATTTTCAATATGAAACTTTCAGATTTTTCAGTTTGATGTGAGTTTTATTTGTGACATTTCAAAAAAACTTTGAAAAGCTCCTTCATGCGGTCAGAGCAGCTAATAGGGGCCTGAGTGTCACTGAAATCCAGGCCCCACCATTCCAAACGGGCAGAATTTTATACCCACTTTGCACTAGTCTCTGGTGACTCCAGGTACAGAGCAACAGACTCACCACAGCCTCCGTCAAATCACTTCCAAGTGGCGCCATATCTGATACAGGGCTTTCCTCTAATCCCATTGCTTGTGTGACATAAACAGCTAATTATATCATTAAAAAAGCCCAAACCGTGAATAAATTCATCTTCACAAAGCTCTTTGAAAAGGCAAAGCAGCCTAAAATGTTAATACCCCCAAAGGGGCGCAGCCACGCTTTTGCCGCACAAGATGCATAACGCTTAGTCAGCTACAAACATCTGCAGCTTTGAATCGTAGGCATATGTTATTATGTGGAGTCTCCCGGGGGCTCTTTCTTCATTCAGAATTTTGAGCATCCTTTTAGGTGGCAGCTTTCCAAACTCCAGGGTTAAATTGCCTTAATTACAACTGCTTAGCTCATCAGTTTGTCTGTTAAATGCTCTTGTGCCACTTTGAGTCAGGCCAAATGTTTTAAAAAGTGAATATTTAATTGGACAACTTGCATAAAGAAAAAGTCGAATGAATTGTTCAGGAAACTCGCCTTGCAGAGATGGTGGAATTACATGGCCAAATGTCATTGACTACAAATGCCAACATTTTAAAAAGTCTGTAATGAGTATGAATGTAGCTGGTTATACTCCCAATTCACCCTCAGTCAATTGGCGGCAGTGAATTGTAGTAACTCAATAATGCTGCGTAGGATGTCTAAATCCCCTGTCGCTGCTGGGGCTTCAGGTAGTGGTTCACCTCAGTCCCTCCTATGCTCTGCCTATGACACATAATAATTGACTCTCGTGAGCTGCTGATTGCTGGGTTTAGTGTGCAGGTGGGTAGCTTTGGTGGCCTGGGACAGGCAAGAGGTCAGACTAGATTAACTGGTGGTCCCTTCTGGCTTTACACTTTGAGTCTACGAAATGGGTCTTATTGTAAAAATGTCGCGAAAGGGACTAGCTGTCACTGTCTGGCGCTCAGAGGATAGCTCGCTGCCCTGGGAATCGGGGAAGGTGGGTTCTATTCCTAGCTTTGGCTGTGGGACATGTGGTGATGTGACGTGACTTAGTTTGAACACGGAATTAACGATGCTGTTATAGGGTGGGTGTAATTGCTGACCTTCATGTAAGAGAGCTGTAAGAAATAATTAATCTGCATTGTAGCAGCCCTCCCCTAAAACAAACGCCGCTCAGGAGTCAACCGTGTGGGTGGGTGCGCTTTGATGGGTGGTTTTTTTGAGTAACAATGTGGGTTGTGGGGGAGAAGCACAAACGAACAGACTCAGAAAGAAGTGGCAGACAAAGTCTGGACAAGCCCAGCGTGGAGGTTCTAGGAGAAGCCCTCGGAGGTTTGGGGCTGGATGCTGTGAGCTTGGAAACTGTCTCCTGTTTGGTTCCTCCTCTGTTCCGGGAAACGGGACTTTGTAAATAAACAAGAGTGTGTCAAAGCAATACTTGACTCCGTCACCCGTTTCTCCTCTCGGTGGGAACACCCGGCAAGACCCTACATTTCTGTTAGCGGCTCATGGCAAAAGGTGTTATATACTGAACTTCCTTCGTAAAGGGGTTTTAAGATCTATGGATGCAAAGCAGCTGTAGAAAGTTGTGTTATAATGAGAACACGCACAGACCAAAGTATCACCCAGTGTCAGATTTCACTTTTCACATGAAGTTGGAGATTTGCCACCCTGCCCTTAAGCAGGGTGGGCAAAGGAGCAAGAAATCATTCCAGATTACGTGGTGCAGATTAGATAGATGTTGGGGGTAAACGATGCAATAGAAGAACAAACTCAGCCGATCACAAATAATAAGACTCTGAAGTCTGGCAATTCCTCTGTTTTTATTCTAGCTGTTATAACTGGATATCAGTTTTGGAGATTCCTGTTTTGCTCTGATTTGTTCATGTCTCAGGAATTTCCAGAGCTTTTTCCAGACACAATCAAATGCATACACATGTGCTCAGAACTATACAACTTCCAAATTATGTATTTAAATGCCAAAACCTTCTCATAGGTTGCTGCCATAACCTATTAACAGAACCAATCCTGAACTTTATAAAGGAAAGATGCATAAAGCTAAAGGAATCAGAAGTTACATGACTTGCTTACTGCATTTGGGATTTGCTTTTTCCTTGCGAGGCTGCTGTGGACTGTATTTGTAATGCTGCTATTTCTAGCACTGCTGTACAGGTGGGCATTTCGGAGAACACGTCTCCACGCATTTTGGAGGACGTGGCTCTGTGCACTGCTGGGGACTTGGCTCTGTGCATGGCTGGGGACACGGCTCTGTGGTTTTAGGACGATCTGGCTCTTTGCACGGAGGTGGCGTGCATGGTTGTTTACACTGCTGCTGATGTTGGTGGCAAGACATCTTTCAGTGCAATGGCGCTAAACCTGAAACAAAGGTTAGGACAGCTGTTACATACATTTTACTGCATCAGCCACTGGTGAAATAAAAGGCTAGGGGGCAGATCTTCCACTGGCTGGCTCTTTAACAAACAGTGAGAGAAAAACACCAATTATCTTGGCACCATTTAACCCCCCTGGGGCTCTCCAATTAGAGCGTAAGTGCTATCCAGGCATTGGGTGGGATCTCTGCTCACAGATGATGATGATCCCCCTTACCTGTGTGTTAACTCCATTGCCTTCGATGCAGTTTCTCTTCATTGACACCCACACAAGTGGAGAAACAGGCCCATTAAATTTTGCCATCATTAACGGCCACTTAAACCGACAAGGATCTCTCCTCCCAAGAACTACATGCCCACAGCCTGAGCTATAGGAAACACTAGCCATGAACGGAGAGCGCTACATTATTCTAAAAACAATTAACATTGACTTACCAGGTTCGATGCCACAGGGAAACCCAACGAAGAGAATACAGGAGGCCTGTGATGGGAAGACCTTTTTATATAGTGCCTGAGCTCTCCTCCTTGCAACAGAGAGATGCTTGGCATTTACAGTCTTACTTTTACTATTAATTTTTATTAGAAACTCTCACTTGAATCACGGCTTGTGATGCTGCTGAATTAAACACTCAGTTGGCAGTGGCTCTTTCTAGGTTAAGGACTTGGAAGGGTGAGAATCCCTTATCCCCTCCAAAAAGCTGCTCTAACTAAAGAAAATGACTGATCTAGGGTGAGGTTTACAGAAGTACCTTAAGCATTTAGCAGCCGAAGTGCCATTCACTTAAAAGGCTTAAGGGCCTAAGTCACTTTCAGAAACCAGACCGAGGCGTCTAAGTGTTGGAGGCACTCTTGGTGGGGGATCTTAGTGCAGTGACGACAAAGCGCTCCATATTTTCAATTATTGAGGAACACCTGGAAGAGGCAAAACGCCAGAGTCCATGACATTTCCGGCTCCAGCTTTCAAACTTGTAGCTGAAGTTACGCACCAAACCCCATATTTAGGGTTTCACATTGACTTCAGTGGACTTTGGATTAGGACTGTAGATGTGGGATCTGATTTCCAGCCCCCATTGCCAGCTAGGGTCTCTTTCATAGGTATTGATAGGGTTACCAGATAGCAACTGTGAAAAAACGGGATGGGGGTGGGGGGTAATAGGCACCTATATAAGAAAAAGTCCCATAAAATGCGACTGTCCCTTTTAAAAATGGGACATCTGGTCCCCCTAGGTATTGAACACTTCTGAAAATTGGGCCTCTTTTGTTTTGTTTTGTTTAGGTGCCTGAATTTAGGCATTCAACTCTGAAAATCTTGGCCTCTGTCCCTGTGTGCTTTTAGGACACTCGAACCCAATAGCCAGCTCCTGGAATTCATTTCTGCGGAGATATCCTTGTATGTGTCCAAAGTTTAGCAGTTATAGGAATTGCTGGACTGGCTCAGAGCAGGGGTCCAGGTAGTCGAGGTTCCTCACTTCAACAGTCACCAGCACCAGATACTTTCAGGGTAAGGTTAATGCACCCAGCAGTAGGCAGTTCTGGGACCATCTCCTCCCCCCACGGATTCTTTCTAACCCCCCTAAAACAGAAGTTGGTTTATGCCCTGAATGATGGAAGTTGAGCTCCCTTCCAAAACTCTTGTATGTTTTTTATTTTATCATCTTGTTATACTTTGGGATATTCTTGAATTTTCTAACCGTAGGCTAGATTCCTGCTACCCTGATTCACCTTAACTCCACTGTAGTCCCGTTAGGTCAGGGTATCTGCATTGCACTGTGTTCTTTAGCTAAAGAGTCAGTTGTGTGTGTATATGATGGGCCAGATCCTCATCTCCTAGAAACTGACATGCCTCCATTGACTTCAGTGGAGCTGTGTTGATTTACATCACCCGGGGACCTGGCTCCCTAATTCTAAATGGCCTTCCTCTATATTCAGAATATGATCAATAAAAATATTTCTAGGCACAATATCCCAAACAGGTGTCTTTTTTTTTTTTTTAAATGAATGCACTTCATTAGCACACAGGATTCAACTATCTTGCTGACAAAGATGCTGGCATCGCGGGAGCCGCTTGGTGTAATTTTCAAGGGGTGGAGGGAGGGATTATTGTGCAAACAGCCTCTGAAGGGATCCTTTGTTCAGGGCGTTAAAAGGAACCCAAGTTGCTGATGTTGCAGCACTGTAGCTATGCCAACGAATGGCGAAAATGCTCAGTTTATTGGTCACACATACAAAGCTCAGCTCTACTTTTTAACCTGACCAGAGAAGAAGATTCAAGCTACCTACACGCAGCTTTGGTGGAGATCCTCATTTATCCTTTCCGTCACAGTGGGTCAGACCCTCAGCTGGTCTAAGTTCTAGTAGCTCCACTGGCTTCAATGGAGTTATGCCAGTTCACTCTAGCTTTGGGTCAGGCTCATTAGGGGGTGGGGAGATTAGACGACGAGAAAGAGAAAGCAGGTCATTTTCTTTCTAGGTGAAACTGAATTCTGGCACCGGGCCTATTGCCTATTAAATCCTCAAAACAGGGCTTAAGTCACATTTAAGTCTTGCAACAGGCCTTTGTGCTGGACCTCTGCCTTGGAGTCGGTTTCCTTTGTGTGCAATATAAAAAGCAAGAAGGCATTCTGCAGGAGCTACGGGCTAAGCCTCTGCATGCAATTCCACTTTGCAATGCGGGACAAATTGACCTGTGTTAATGATGAAAGAACGGAAATGCACACAAGTATGCTCTGTAACAATAAGAATACCTAGCTCTCGCAGCAGTAGATTGCAAAGCGCTTCACACAAGAGGCATCACTTGCTGCTTTTTAGATAGGGAAACTGAGGCACAGAACTGGAGTGACTTGCCCCAGGTTACTCAGTAGGCTGGTCGCAGGGCTGGGACTAGAACCCACGTCGGTGCTCTAGCGGCTAAACACTACTGCCTTTATAAGGCCTGGAAGTTTCATAAATGGGGCCACTACAGGAACTTTTATGATTAATGGGGATAGTATAAGACTGTCCAAGTTCAAAGGCAACTGTCTGTATCCCGCCGCTTATGATCCAGCAAGGGCACCCGCGCTTAGGTTCCTGGTCCCCGGCTGTCACCACTCTCGGGCAGAGACACGCGTCATGGTGTCCCTCCTGAGCAGGTATTTCCAGGCTGCACCGTTCTCTGCCTACGCTGTGAATTCCCCGAGCAAAGTCAGACTGCCTTAGCCAGCCTGCTCTGCTTTCCTCCTCTCAGGCCCTAAACAGTGTAATTGCCACAGTTTAATTACCACATAGCTCTTTCGAAACAAGCCCACATATTTTTAAGGTAAAAGCGCTATGGAGAAATTGTATTAACAGCAATCAAAGAACCGACACGCATACGAATATGCTTCCCAGCGATCACCCCAACTCCAACAGAGGGTCTGGTGGGGGAGCAGTCCTTCAACCCCCTCCCCAGCCCAAGGAGTTTTTCTGTGGTTACAAGTTCATAACTGCCTTGAGTTAGAACAAGCACCCCCATGAACTGAGGGTCATTCTCTTGTCCAGTTTGGGCCTCTGATTTTGTCTTCATGTAACAGGTGATCAGCAGACAATGGGTGTCTCAAGGCGCAGTTTCTAAAGGATGGGTCCAGACTGAGGTGGGTAATTTGCACCTCCCCTAAATATTTCCCAGGAAACCTACTTAACTAAATATTCAGTCTTGTCTGGCCCATTTTTTTTAAAAAAATCATTGGACACTCATAATCCTTCCTAGGGTTTACATTATTCAGGTCTTTCTCCTCCTGACCCCCCAGATGTTACACACAATAATACAGCAACACGTGCATTTTTAATACAACGAGCTCCTAAGATACTCAAACTTAATTCAATAAGGTCTGGCCAGGATATTCTGGGAAACTGCCCTATCTGTCCCAAAAGCACATGTAAATGATTATTACAAATAGCAGCGAGGGGTCCCACGGAGCTCAGGGCTGTACATACACCTAGTAAGAGATGGTCCTTGGCCTGGAGAGCTTAGGGTGGGGTTCACAAAGGCACTTAGATGCTTAGCTCCTATTGAAATCCATGGAAGTTAGATGCCTAAATACACTTGTGAATCTCACCTTTGCAGTCTAAATAGACAAGGCAGAAAGGGAGCTTGTATTGCAAGCCATCTGGTGCAGGGGGCCATCTCTTTGTTCTGTGGGGCTGGTGGGCTCTACCGTATCCAAATCATTAGTAACAGGGAGCATTATTATCCTTGGGTAGAGGTGGGGAACTGAGGCATGCAGATCAAGTGGTTGGCTGAAGTCCCACAAGAAACTAGGGATGGAGCTGGGAATTGTCTGGTGCTTAAGCACAAAAGCATCCTGCTTTGCATAGAGCGCTCATTGCAAGGTTCGGGGAATTACAGCGTTGTGGGAGCTGCTCCTGGCATCTCCAAATCCATTGTTTCACTATTGGGCACGTAGTGAAGTGGTCATAATAGAGTTAACTGGGTTACCCAGAACGTTATGGAATGGAGCCACGTTCCACCCTTCCCTCGCTTCCTCTCGAGTTAGTAGGAGATTCCCCTGCTTTGGGATGCAGTTAAAGGTCCCAGCCTGCAGTCCTGTGAGTACATTTATTTTTGTTGCATTGAGAGCTCCTTTTACAAATATCTTATTTGTAAAGATTAGAGAGCCCTGGGAAATGGCTTCAAGGCAGGAGGGGATGAAAAATGGTAGCTGGGCTTTGGTGTTTGGATTTCATAGGGCCTGCTAATTTTCTCAGACACAGGGACTTGTGGGACTATGCTGTGCACTGAAAACTATTAGACAATGTTACATCATCAGTACATAGCGTATCAATCTATTTATATAGCACAGGGAAGTCTTGGCTTCCGAAGGTGCTGTCAGTGTGGGAGTCCACGTATGACATTCTCCTTTGATCAGTTACGGATCCCATCCCTTGCTAAGATAACAAACCCACAAACCCACATTGGTTGTGCCTTAGTTATGTGTACGGCTCCCAAATTCATTCATTTGCATAACTGAACTGACACCAGGACGGTATTAAATTCCAAAGAACAGGTTCTCCACAGGGTAACAGACACTCTTCCGAGCCTTCTGACCTGCCATTGTGTGACACGAGCCATTGAAATGTGACAAATGACTGAAATGTGGAAAGTGTTTTGTTGCCACGCGCTGTGACAGTTTATACACGGTGTTTTAAGTATCAAGCCTGTTTCTAAGGATGCTTTCTCACTGTGAATCAAAGAAAACACTGTTTTGCAATCAGACTAATTCCATGTGTGGGTGCGGAGCTAGTCTATGACTGATGGAAAAACTGGTTTATTGGGTTGGCAATGCTATAATATTTCAAAGTGAGAGTTGCTCTTTTTTTCTGTTCTCTTGTGATCTTACAGCTAAGAGTCATTTGTTCATGAAAATTCTTGCTGTACTAATGCTCACCAATATGAGTGGTTTCCTTTGGTTTACTGCATCTGGATTTTGGTTGACAGAGATCTGGATGGAGCAGGAAATGCAAAATAAAGGAAACAACCGGAGGTAGTCTAGCATGATTTCATTTTAATAGCAAAGATAGGTGGAGGATACAGTTTTTGCAGCTAAACCAGTGCAGCACCCATGTCATGTATCTGCAAAGAGCTAGACAAGGTACAATAGGTATAAAATCTCATGTTATAAGAGACTGCAGGAGACACTCTTTTTCCTCCTTTCTTGCTGCAGAGTTTTTAAACTGCCTTGCTTTCGTCCTTGTACAGTCTCCGGGTTTAAGAGGCAGAAGGTCATTGGAATGCTAAAGCATATGTTGAGAAACAAAGTCTCTTTTGCAGCATCTCATCACGAAACCAGAAGCAAATTGTTCTTATTATTCAGTAACATACAGCCTTAAAATCAGGATAAATGCATGGGGATGGAGAAGCTCCGGAAGCAGTTACAGGGAAGAATCCTAAACCTAGTACAAGGAGATGTCACAATTCATGAACCCCCGGGTGGCTTCAGCATGTATCTTAGGTTTGTGGGGGCCCTGCTTGCCACCCCCAATGCCAGCTCTGCACTTGCGACCCCCATAAACTCATCCTGCGAACCCCCTGGCGTTGCCCCCTGCCAGGTTGAGAAACACGGATAGAGTCCATAGAGTAGTATAAACAAGTCACTGTATGTATGAAATTTTAGTTGGTACTGACTCCGCTAGTGCTTTTTATGTAGCCTGATGTAAAACTAGGCAGATATCTAGCTGAGGTGACGTACCCCTTGGAGGGCCGGTACGCATACCCCTGGTGAGAACCACTGCTCTAGACCGCTCTAAGTCTCTAATCCAGTGTTCTCAACCTGTTTACCATTGTAGGCCGCATCCAATACTACCTTTATGGCCCTGAGGACGTCACATGGGCCGCGGCTGTGTGCTGACTGGGCCGCAGGTTGAGAGCCACTGCTCTAAGGGATCGTTAGAGTCCTCCTAGCTGGGTCTGACCACAGAGACAGAGCCTGGAGTGTCCCCAGGTTAAGGAATGCTCGTTACCGAGTGAGAGGAGAATCAGGCCCCAGCTCTTGAAACTGGGCCCCCGTGGGACTTAGTGGCGCATACTAATAACAATACCCAGCCCACGTAGACTTGGCCACAGGCCCCTAATGTTGTGGTACTCGAGTGCCTTGCCCACCCTCCCAGCTCCCTGTGAGGCAGGACTCTTATCTCTGTTGTACAGATGGGCAGACCCGAAAAGTCTGTCAGAGCCTGGGCTTGGACCCAGGTGTCCCAACCCCTTGCCTAGTTCCCTAACCCCTCTGACCATCCTTCCTTTGCTAGACCTTGGCTACAGGAGTCTGGCTTTGTGAACAGAGCACTGGACTGGGAGTCGGGAGAACTGGGTTTTATTCCCAGCTCTGCTGCTGGCCTGTTGAATGACCGTGGGCCAGTCACTTCACCTCTCCGTGCCTCAGTTTCCCCATCTGTAAACTGGGGAGAATGACAGTGCCCTCCTTAGTAAAGTGCTTTAAGGCCTACTGATGAAAAGTGCTGTATGAGAAGTAAGGCTTAGTATTAATGTGGCGTGAGGTGGTGCATGAGCCGCCTTCTGGCCCGTCTGCGAATGGGATTTCCAGCTGTGGGGACCTGTAAATAAGACACGGAGGAGGAAGCGACAGCAGGTGCCGTGAAGCAATGTGAGTTTTAATGCGTAAGAAGTGGAGTATACAATGTGCAGAATGAAATAATGCAAAGGACAGAGAATACACTTTCAGGTTTCCAGTCATATACCAGAGCTACGAAGTCGACTGGCACTTCCCTCTGAGGTAAGCCACTTCACTCAAGATGCTCTTTCTTTGTTGCAGCTGTAGAGTTGGGCAATCAAGTTCAGTTTTTTCCGCCATTTTAAGCTCCTTGTTTTACCCCCTGTGGGCTTCATATAGGACAAAGTCCAATATACACACAGAATTAAAAACAGCTTCTGCACAAAACATCTTCTGTAGCCAAGTTAACAAGCAAAAACAAATGGTACATATTCTTAGAAAGGCTAGACTATACAGGGCCGAATTCTCATGACACTAAGGCTATTTTACACCCCTCTGGTCCTTGAAGGGATCTTGTGGAGTCTGTAAACACAATATAGGCCCACCTTAGAGCCCTAACCTCCTTGACACTGGCAGAGCGGTTGTCAAAGTGCCTTAGTGTAACGAACTCAAGCCCACTATGTTAATAATAAAAGGAGCAAATAGCTATTGTTCCACTACAGTAAATAGACGTAAATCTAAGGTAAAGGATAGCATGGTAAAGAGTGATGGCTCTGTTCTTCAGCAGCACTGAGTACCCACTCTCGTTGGCTTCAACTGACATTGTGGGAGCTCAGCAGGTCTGAAGGCCATGCCCATAAACTCAGCTGTGAATCTGTGTCTAGCTTTTCCATTTCCCGGTTGGCTTTTGTTCTGTGGCCGATGCTTCTGGGTTTAGCACGGCCCACAGTTTCCATAGCCCCACGTGTTGGGCCACTGGGGCGCATAAGGGTATGGGTATTTGGGAAAAGATGGCACATATGTTGGGCCACATGCCTGAGGGTATCCCGTAACATAGGGATGGACATATGGTGGAGCGCATGGATTCCATCTCTCGGGGAATGGCTGAGGTATTAAACCATACGGCTCATGGTACCTCGTGTCACATGGGGTCGAGCATTTCACACCCGCTGGCTCGGAAAATTTGGGGTAATGCTGCGCTGGGTGTCTCTGGGCATGTGGCTCAAAACACTTGGTAGCACATGGGACCGAGGGCTTCCCAGCACATGGGTCTCTGCACTTGGTAGTGCACGGTGCTGGGTGTTTCACAGCACATGGGTCTGCGCACTTGGTAACGCGTGGCGCTGGGCCTTTAACCACGCAGGGTTCGGCGTGCGGTATGAGGCGTGTCGTTGAGTAGGGGGTGTAGTTCCGTTGCTTGTACTGGTATGCAAAGTAAGACATCTTCCTGTGGAGTAGGTCAGCCTGAAACACACCGGAAGGAATAGAGTACAACACAACAGAACCGATAGGTTAAGAGGCTTCAAGCTCAGATCCTATGATGGAGGTCACGTAAGAACCTCGGGGGTACACAGACTGGTATATCTGACCGTGATTAAATAGATATAGACGGAAGGGAGACAGGCAGGTAGGCGAAGGGCAAAGAGAGCGCATTTAAGGGCACACATATCTGTAAAGCCTTTACTGATAACCTTTCCTAGAGATCACCACTGCTTGCACCATTTCCAACCCTCTGCCTCTCTTGTCCTCCCACTCTGTTTCTTGAGCCTGCTCCTTTGCAACTCCTAACCCTTTTCTTTATAGCTTCAGCCACTAATAAATGTATTACCTACTACTTGCATGGCAACATGCTTGTTCACTGCTATGTGGAGCCATTAGTCCTCACAACAGCGGGGTTATAGCTAGTTATTATCCCTATTTTATAAAGGGGCAAACTGAGGCTCCGAAGCGTCTTGCCCAGGGTTGCTTAGTGAGCCAGTGGGCGAACTGAGACTAAAACCCAGGCACGTAGAGTTGTTTAATCCTATTACGTATAATTTGCATCCCAGCAGTGCCTAGAGTTCCCAATTGAGAGGCAGTATTGTCTAGTGGCTAGAGCACTGGACCGCAATGAAGACCTAGGTTTCATTCCCAGGTTTGCCACTAGGCTGCTAGGTGACTGTAATTCTCACTTCACTGCTTCCTGCCTCGGTTTCACCGTCCATAAAATGGGCATAACGATCTAGACCTCCTTGTAAAGTGCTTTGAGATCTACTGATGAAAAGAGCTATAGACAAGCTGGGTGTTACTATGCTGAGCACTACACACACACGGTAAGAGAAGATCCTGGCTTTGAATAATTTACACTTTAGACAAAACAGAGGAAAATGTATCCCCAGTTTGCACCTGAGGCACTGAGGCACAGGGAAATTAAGGGCCAGATTATTACTCCATCTGAACATATTGAGCAGTGAGTTTCTTGGAAAACCTGGCCCTAGCTGATCTGCCCAAGGACATGCATGAAATCTTAGCAGAGGCAAGAACTGAACTTGGATTTCCTGTTCCAATCCAGTTTTTCAGCTCCAAGGTCCTTGTTCCATTGTTAGTGCACTATGCTATAATGCCTTGTCTTTTCGTCTCGCTTCTGCTCTGTCCTGCAATGCCTTAGAATTGTTCTAATAAAGCCACAGAAGAGAGCAAAGGCAACAAATGGGTTAAAGAAGTAAACACTCAATCTAGAATATTTCTATTCTGGACAGTGCTGGTGTGAAAATTATGGTATTTTCACACCAGCATATTGTGGTGACAATTTTAATAATGCTACTTTCCTAGTTCAAATTTAACCTTTGCTTGCAAACTAGTTCTGTCCAGCATCACAGAGCTGCACTTTGGTTTCCAGATCTTACTTCATTAGCAAGTATTGCCGACTTGTAACAGAAGATATTCTTTTGTGAAAACAAAACCCAAATGGGCCAGATCCTCAGCTGCTGAAAATGAACGCAGCTGAGTTGGTTTTTCAAAGGAGGAGCTGAGGATCTGGCCCTAAAATTGCTAACTTATATGCCCTTGAACGTGAGAATTTTCAGACTAGTAGTCTGCCTCTCCAGTTTCTTGTCTCCCACACTGCGCAATACCAACTCCTTCAAAGGAAGGCACAAGAACCAATAAGTGGGGAGTTTTATGGGAGTTCAGCACGCAAATCCCATAGACAATCCCAGCCTTTCATCTTACAGAAAATAACAGTAAAGTTACACTTTGCTAGTTAGATATGAAATCTAAGCTTCCTATCTTTGTAGTTGGGGAAGGGCTAGGGCCAGATTCGTAGCTGGTATAAACTGGTAAGTCTGTTGAACTCAGCTGAGTATCTGGCCAGACAGATATTCAAAAATTCACTAAATAAGACATAAAAGGCAGAGATTTTTCAAAGCTGGCTAAGGGATATGGGAGCCCAATTTTCTAAGTAAAATGAATGGGAACTGGGTGTCCTAAATACTGAAAATTCTAGCCTTAACTTCTAATGCCCGAATCTACCAGTGCCTGCAACGGAATAACTACAAAAATAGACTCTTACGGAAAGAAACCCCTTAACATTCTAAGAGTCAGGGGTATTTGGCAAGATTCAGTTAAGGTTAAAACCCTTGAGAAAAAGGGATATTCTGATACTTACGAAGAGATTGAGTCAAATCGGACTTGCCCAGTGCACAGCGGAGAATAAGTCGACAGAAGTGCTTAAAAGAGCTCCCAGCTGCGAGTTCTTTTATATGGTTTTGCAGACTGCTGGCAGGATGAGAGACATCTTATTTGCATAAAGGTCCTAATTAATTACTAAATTAAATTTTCATAGGCATAACTCTTCCATTTGATGCTATTCTTTTACTGTGGTTATTAGTCTGTTTTCCACCCCAGTGTTCATGACACACCCTGCAGCTTCCTTTCATTTGAAAACTTTATTGGCCGGTGATACTTGGCATCATTCCTCTGACCATGCTGGAGTTACTGCAGGAATGAATCTTGCTCCATGTTTTAGATGAATAATAGAAAAGTGGCTCAGAGAGGTGTATGGGTAGAGCAATCCGATGTCGTGCAAGATTCCATTTTGGTCCTTTTAATCCTGGCTTGTAGCTAGTTGGGAGTATTGGGGAATTTACCTTTGCAGTTCTGGGGCAGATGGGAGTCTTTGCATGCTTAGCGGTCCCATCCCGCAACTACTCACTCTGCATGAGATCCAATGATCATTAAAGTCAATGGGAGTCTTTCCATTGACTTCAATGTGGGCTTCAATTCAAGCCCTTGGGGTTGAAATTCACTCCTGAAATGAAGGCCAACACAATGCCTATGTCCTATTTAAGAACCCACACAGGAAAATAAGACAAAAACACCCTATCATCGGTGGGTGAACGCTTTTCACACAGCAATCGCTCTACATCTGACCTCTCAGTCCTCATCCTCAAAGGAAACCTGCACAATGCCTTCGAAAGACAAGCTTGGGCTCTTACATTCATAACTTTGCCAGACACTAAAAATCATGGTCTTAATAAAAACACTGGATTTATGGCTTATTCCAACAATCTGTAACCCACTAACCCCCCTTCTTTGTCCTATTACTACAGGGGTGTAAATGGGCCACTTCACCTTGAAGTGTCCCATAGAATATGTGCTAATTAGTTATGCTAAACAATCTGTCACAGCTAAATACAAGATGGGACGCTCTTGGTACCTTTCCCAGACCTGAAGAAGAGCTCTGTGTTGCTCGAAAGCTTGGCTCTTTCACCAACAGAAATTGGTCCAATGAAAGATATTACCTCACCCTTCACTGATATCCTGGGACCAACATAGCTACAATAACACTGCATTCACAAAGTGCTGTCCTCCTCCATTTAACATAGGAGGAGGCCGAAGAGGAGAGGTTATTGCTTTATACAAGATCATTCAAGATGTCGGTGGTCAAACCCAAGGCCAAGGTGTTCAAAAGTGACTGATGGCTTTAGGTGTCTAGCTTGAATCACCTCAAAGGAGCCTGATTTTCAGAAAGTCCTGAGCACCTGCCCTCTGAAGATCATGACTCTTTAAAGTGTCACACGTTGGTCGCCCACCATTGCTAATTACTTTTGAAAATCATGGCCGTTCATTCTCCAAGCCTTCTGCCTTAATCCCCAAGCCATCTTTCCTCCCTCTGTCTTTACATATCAGAGCGAACTCTGGAGGGAAGCAGGAGATGATTGAAGGTCCAGGAAGCTATTAGCTGTAGGCAGGTGAGCCTGCAAAACAAATGTGCAAACATGCCTGAATGACACAGAGGCTGTTTTTTACACCCCAGAAAGGGGAGAGAACAGGTCACTGACAGATGGAACATCCTAGGAAATACGACTTTGAAATACAGCCTTGATCCTCAGCTGGTATAAATCAGCGAACTGTGATTGAAGTTGATGCACGGGTGCTGATTCACACCAGCACAAGATCAGGCCTCGACTTTTTTAAAGTTACTGCTTAATGAAAATCAAATAGCCCCAAATTCGGAGGCTATAAATCATGAGCTGATCTGGGGAGCGACGTGAGACTTTGACATGACTCTTTTTTTGAAGTGACGTTAATATTCAGTCCATGAGTAACATGTTACTTCAGTAACACGCTACTAACATTATAATAATACAACACTTCGCACATATGAAACAGCAATGAATATCTGCAAAGAGACTTGAAATCCTTTGTTCTGATGATACCTCAGAATAACCTACAGCCATTATTCTTATAAAAAGACACACAAAGGTGAATGTCATACAGGGAGGGAGAGGCAAAGCCAGAAACAGGACCCAGGTGTTCTGAAGTTCTTTGTTCCAGCCCTTGGTGCTACCCCATATTACACTGTGTCACAAGAGGGCATTAGCAACACGTATTATTAAATAGTACTTAACGTCCTTGGCTTCCAAATGTGTCGCTAACATGAGAGGAGTTGTTAGAGACGCTTGTTTGGCTGTGCTTGTGAAATTCGGAATGACTCAGATTTGCTGGGTGCATCTTTTGCCTAAACGCTGCCATACGAGAGCATGCCCAGGGCTACTGTAGCTTTGCTGTTTGTAGTTACACACGAGGGAAATGATTCTCCCAAAGAGAGACCAAGACCTGGTTTTCGTACTTGTTCATTGGTGATGTCGCTTGGGTAATCTCAGTACATAGCCTGGAATTTTGGTAACACTATCGGAGTCTTGCTGAGTGGCTTATTTTCTATTCTACATCAAAGAGGGCTTAGAAGGGGTTCAGAGATGGGTGACAAGAATGATTAGGAAAAACTCTCATAGGAAACGCTTGGGGTTGGTTACCTTAGAAATAATAGAACACTAACGTTTTAATACAGTGGTGCCCGACCCTATGATACAGCCAGGCCACGTAAGCCGAAACACAACCTTGTGTGGGCCAAATAAATTCTCCATATTTTAATAAGATGTAAAGTCATTTATATTTCAAGTTCAGCTTGTTTTGTTATGTATTTAGACAGGTTGTTTCTATGTACAGTATTGTCTATTTACACACTTGTGTAAACTAAAATGATGTAAACATGACAACAAAATGCTCATAAATCGTCTGTTAGTCTGTTGTGTCGAGGGAGGCTGCAGGCCTTATGAAATGCTCTGGTGGCCATAGGTTGGACCCCCCTGTTCCAATAGACTATATCTGATGAGAAAACTGTTTGAGGCCAACGTAGGAGGTGTGAAACTCACCTTGTGGCCAATTTCCCAGAGCTTCAGAGGTTTTCTCTAGTAAGAAACATACTTTGCAGCCTCAGCAGGACCACAAGGTGAGCAAGGAAACCAAGTTTCCATTTCTTTTCTGATCCAGCGCTGTGTATTATTCCATCCCTTCACCGAGGAGGAAATCATTTTCATGACAACTCATATTTTTTATATGTTCAAAATACTACAAAAATACCAACTAATTATTAGATCTGGTTGGAAAACCTTGGTTGGGAGCGTTCTCCCTTGGAAAAATGTTTTAGGACAAGCCCCTGTTTGGGACCAAAAAATATAAATAAATCTCCAAATTTTCATGAGATGGAAAATGTATTTAAAGATTCATCTTTATAGGATGTCAGATATGTGGGCGATGTTGCCTTCCTTTGAGAGATGACTGACTGTCAAACTGCCGAGGGTTATTGCTGCTCGTGCTGCTGGTCCTAGAGCTCCTGAATTTAGCTGCCCCAGAGCTCGATGTTACTCATAAAGTCAGACAACAGGCTTGGTTCGGTGGTGAAGGCACTCGTCCAGGGTTATTGTTGGCAGAGCAGGGTCCTAGTGCCCTGGCTTAGTGGTTACAGGTACACCCCCGACAAGGTACCACCTCAACAATGTTCCTCCTATGACTTCTCCTTTCATACACTGATACAAACAAGTTTTGTGTTACGCTCCAGATGTTGTTAGTTAGTTACCCTTGTACTTGCTAGTTCAAACAGAACATCATCATCCGTTATCCGCTCATCCTTCCTTATCTTACCAGGGGTCTATGTGTCCCTGTACCATCTTCTAGGAATGTGTTTACTTAGTTGAGAACTCTGGGTGTTTCTGCACCATCCTCTAAGGTCAGGAATGTGCTTACTTGGTTGGCTAATATCTGGTGTGTTGCTATTTTGCCAAGGTCCGGCCTACTCTGGTTCACAGCCTTTGGTTCACACTGTTAGTTATGCCTAGGGCTCCAGCAAGGCCTACACTGGAGGCATGCCTAGCTTTGGTTTTATCACCATTGATCTTACGTAGGAAATCAGTATGATCAGTTCCATTTTACAGCTGGGGAAACTGAAGTACAGGGAGAGGCAATGACTTACCCAAGGCCACCTGGCAGTCCAGTGGCAAAGGCGGGAATAGGATCGAGGTCCCTGGTGTCCCAGTCCAGTGTTCTAGCCACTAGTTTTCCATGGCTTGAGAGAGCTCCCCCCCATGACATGACGTATTTTATAGCGTCAGGAGGGTGACAAGGTGAGCTAGAAAAACAAGTTCATCGTTCCCCTCTGATATGGTGCTGTGCGTTAGGCCATTCAATAGCAGGTGTGGAAATAAGTTTATTAGAACTCCTATTATTTTACACATTTAAAATGCTGCAGAAAACTTTTCGAATGACGCCACATAGCTCCTCTGGGATGCAAGTAACTCTTTTGTTCCCTATTGTACCAAAAGGGGGAGCTGAAGCCCAGGGGGGGTGGGGATGTGAATTTCACAAAGTCACGCAATAAATCACTGGCGTAACTGGGAGGATAAATCACAACTTCTGGACTCTTCAGACCAGACTGCTCTGGAGGAAATGCCATAATGTTTTTCTGCTGGGTTGCAGATTTTAATCCTGGGCTGTAGGATTTGTTTAAAGGGAATACAGCTCTATCCTTAAATACTAGATCCTTGATATGGCCCCATCCTCTCGAGGGTAGGAATATTATTATCCTTGTTTGATGTGCAAATAAAGAGATGCAGAGGCAGGTGACAGTTATACAGGGAGTTCATGTCAGAGCTGGAAATACAACCCAATAGTGCTGCCTCTTTGTGCCACATGGTAACCACTACTCCCGGCCCCATTACGTTGCATTACAAGACTACATCAGTAACATGTCTCATGTTACTTAACATACTTGGCATCCGAAAATGTCATTAACATCAGTGAGTCTCTAAGAATTACTCTGAAGTTGGGGTGGTTTTTTTTTTGGCGTGTTTTTGTTTCTGCTTTCAGAAAGGGGTGTACACACACACACACACACACACACACACACACACACACACACACACACACACACACACACACACACACACACACACANACACACACACACACACACACACACACACACACACACACACACACACACACACACACAGCAATTGGCACGTTCATCCTGATGAATGCTATAAAATAAAATCTTAACTGCAACCTTAGCAAATGTGACTTGTGCATGGAACAAGCACAAGGCCCACATAGGGGGAGTTGGGGAAAATGTTTTGAGGAAAATATGAAGTCACTGTTAAGATTTTCCTTTTATAGCACCCATCAGATGCAGAGGGATAGGGGCGAGGACTTCTGAGGGCAGGGATTGGGGATCGACAGGTTGGGACAGGAGCTCTGGGGATTTCAAGGGCTGAGGGGCAGTGAGATGGAGACAATGCTTGTGTGGGGTACAGTGGCTCTATGGAGCAGGGGATGGCTGGGGGTTGTGGTCTGGTGTGGAAGGGGAGAGTAACAGGAAGGTTATCCAGGGAGTGGAGGACTGGAACCGTGCGAAGGAGAGAAAGGAAAGTGTTGGGGACCTGTATTCCCAGGAATTGAGGTGGTATTGGCGATCCAGTGCTGCAGGAGAGCAGAGCTGGGGAAAACTGGAATCTGTGGGAGGGAAGGGAGTTGGGGGTCAAGGAACTGAACTCCAAGGACCTGGGCAAAGCTGTGGCACACTGGGAAGGAAGGCAGGAGGAATGCTTGTGGGTTGGAGCTGTGGAGGTCCAGGAATAGGGAAGGTCTGGAGCGTTGTGAAGACAGGTAGGTTCACAACCTCCTATCAGATCATCATCACAGAGTTCATACAGTGCTCTGATAGGCACCAATGTAAAAAAAAATGTCAGAGATGGTTTAGGGTATATTAAATAATTTTGTTCTTTGGTGCTGTATTTGCTTTCTGAATTCTTATTGAGACGTGCGCTCTAAAAGACACCTTGTGATTGTCCCCCAGTTCCTCGCAGCATCAGAGATGTCCCCAGCTCCGTTTACAGGTGCTCTGGGATTCTGCACACACCAGTCTGTCTGGATTGCTAAGGTCATGCAGCGCCTGATGTCTCTCTTGGGAGATACACCGTACCAGAAGAAAAAATGAAACTAAATTAAACTAGGCCCCCAAACCTGGAGGCAAGCAAATGAGGGGCCTTCGTGATATAAGAATTATCATGAGTGGGGCAAAAAGAAAAACTAGAAGGCCAATACTATGGTGCAACATAATTTTTAATGTGAATGAAAAGGGGAGTACACAGTGGAACATAGACATAATGCCAAAGAGAGAGAATCTATTTTTAGGGGTTCAGAAAGGGTTGCAACCAGTCACTTACACCAAGAAGATACAATTAAAACAAGATGTTCTTCTTTCTTTGTTGCAGCTGTGATGTTTGCCTATGAAATTTGTTTTATTTTCAGGCATTTTAAGTTAGCTGTTTCACCCCAAAGAGTGACAAATGAGACAAAGCACAACATAAGCAGAGGACCAAATGGCTTCTGCCTTATGCATCATGTGCGGCAAACTTAAAAGCCAGCTGCAAATGGCACCTATTCGGGGAAAGGCTAGAACCTAAAGTGCTTAATTTCTTTTTGACACTAAGGGCCCATTACACCTCTCTAGCAATGGAAAGTGGCTTTAAACAGACTGGAAATTGAATTTGTGCCCCTTTAAGGCTCCAGATTCTTACCTGCCAGAGTGATATAAGGGGCCCTCAGTGGAACTGAGAATTAGGACCCCACTGCTAATAAAAGAAGCAGTCGATTGTTGGGGAGACCTAAGAGGGAAGAATCAAAGAATAACATGAAAGATGCGTCTGTGCCTCCTTTTCAGAGGTTCTGAGCCCTCACAGCTCCNTCTCGAGTCGGGGCACTGCGTGACGCATGGTTGGTTGCAGCTGTCAGTGAATGGCCTGGGGCGTGCCACACCGCATGCTGAGCCCCCAGCAGTGCACACATTTCTGGAACAAGACATCTTTCCGAGATGGAGGTAACCCTGAAACACACACTAAGGAGTAGAGTGAACATAAGGCACAAGTGGAAGACAGGATGAAAGTTCAGATACTATAGTAACAGAGGCTAGCTAGCTAGCAGGCTGGAATTTGCACAGGAACCTGAGAGAGGCTCAGTTGGAATCAGTGCCTAAATCCCTCTAAATTCATAAAGAAATCGTACCCCTCTAGCCTACGTGGAACACATCAGTAACGTTACACTTCAGTGGTGATCAATAAAAGCTGAGCTCTGCCATTTCATGGAAATGGTTATGGCCGGATTGTAAATTGGTGTAAAATAACAAAGCTTCATTGAAAGCAGTTGAGGTATATTTTTAAATGTGCATAAAGCAATGCTCTCCAGTAGCAAAAGATTTTCAGAGCCACTGAAGAGGTCTGGGTGTTTATTTCCCCTCAAAATGAATAGGAATTATGGGCATCCAAATCTCATTCCAAATCCCATCCTTCCCACCTAAAACCTCACCAATACCTGCAACTGAAAACTGAATCACTAAAAAAGGATTTTTTTATGTTAACAAACCCCCTGAGGTTGCTACGAATATTTATGCAGGACTCAGCCATAAGTTAAAAATATCAGTAAATCACATTTTAATAATTAAAAACAGATGAAGTCGAATCAGACTTACCCAGGTCACAGAGAAGGACAAATGAAGAGAAGCGGTTAGAAAAACCCCGAGTTGTGAAAGCTTTTATATTCATTCTCCGACTGCCTGAAATCTATGAGACACCCTTGGTGCACGAGGGCTTAATTAGTTACCAATCAAAATTTCTGGACGGCATAACTCCTCTACATTACATCACGGCTTGTGATTATTAGTGTATTCTCCGTGGCACATAGCATGACATACACGTAGCGTGTTCCTTTCCTCGTAAAACTTCATGGATGCAATTCATGTGATATATCATTCCACTGACCTCAAGTCGAGAGAGATTCATTCCTGCTGTATCTCCATATGTTTAGATCTTTTTATTTGTTTTAAAAGATTAGCAGTAGGGAGGTGGCGTAGAGGCGCATGAATAGAACAATCAGAATGTTTAAAAAAATCATAAAGAGGACTTCAGTTTGGTCCTTTAACTCTTGTCTGGTAGTGATTGGGGGTATGGCGGAGTTTACACTTGCAGTTCCTAGCAAACCGGAATATCTTTTTTCCATCTGCTCCGCACCACCATCCCCAACCAGGGGGGCTGGAGCAATTTGTATAGTGGAGGGGCTGAGAGCCATTGAACCAAAAGTAAAATAGCCCCAGATTCTGAGGCTATAACTCATGACCTGAGTTGGGAAACAACATGACCTTGAGGCTATAACTCATGACCTGAGTTGGGAAACAACATGACCTTGAGATGTATTTGGAAAATGACTCAGTTGTTCTCTACTAAGACACCGAATTCCAGTTTCACACTGTTAATACTATAATAATACGACGTCACTGAGAGGGGTGTGAAGTGCTTTGAAATCCTAAGTTTATAGGAAGTCTCAGAACATCCCCCATGACGGCTATTATCCCTGTTTTATATGCAGAGAAACGGAAGAGTATTGAGGTCAAGGTCACACAGGCAGTAAGAGGCAGAGACCAATAGAATCAAGACATCTTGACTCCTTGTGCCATGTGCTAACCACTGGTCCTGACTCCATAAGGCTGCATTACAAGATAGTATTGTGACAAAGTGGGGTTTTTTCTTGTTTTCTGTAGAGTTTCAATGGTTTGCATGTGGAGGGGGTGGGACTCAGTTTCCCTGGGTGTTACTAGTTTAATGAGGTGAGGGGAGAGGGAGTGTGTTTTGCAGAGGCCCGGAGAGAGGACGTGGGGACCCAGACGGTGGCCGGGAGGATGGATACCCCAGCGACCGGTGACCTGGCGACGTGGTGACCCAGAGGCCCATCTGAGGAGACGTAGCTGGTTCTGGCCAGTGGGAGGACAATGGGCTGCAGAGTGAGGACCCAGTGACCTAACCAGCCGGTTCCAGCCAGAGGGAGAAGCAGGAGAGGAGGCCCCAGTTTACGACCCTGTTTACCTGGAAGGAAGACAATGGACAGAGGCAGGGCCTGGGGGAGGGGATCTCGGATGCCCAGCGGTGAGCGGGGGGGCACTCTGGGCTGGAGAGGGGAAGCAGGCAGAGCCCACCTGGATGCAGAGAGACTGGGATGTGCTGGGCTGAGGGAGGCCAAGCCTGAGGGTCAGAGAGTTTCCTGGGCTGTGTTCAACTCTCAATAAACCCTCCTGTTTCATGCTGGCTGAGAGTCACTCCGGTCTAGAGAACAGGGTTGCATCAACCCCTTCGGGGGTGGAGGCCCCGGGGGTCCAGAGCGAGTGGACTGCCTGAGGGGGCCCACGGCAGAGACAGACATGCTAAGGCTCAGAGAGGTGCGGCTCCAGGAGGTGGAGGGGCCGGACCCCGAGAGAGAGTGGACCCCTGAGAAGGGCTGTCGCACTGAAAGGGGCACCCCCCACGGACCGCACAGGGCCAAGAGTGGGCACGATCTGTGAGTCCGTGACAAGTATTAATAACATGTTTTGTTAAATAACCTTGAAAATGGGGCATTAACATGAGAGTAACCGAGATTCATTCAGCATTGTATGTGACATTCAGGATGAATTATCTTCTGACGCAATCTTCACAATGACAAACTATGTAATTTTGCAATCTACTTTAGCCTTGGTTTCTTCATACCAGGCTCACAATTCTCAAAATACGCAATGCGCAAATTTCAAGCTTATTTCTGGCTGATGCAAGATTGTAAATCTCAGTACAGAATTCAGCCAGAACGAAAAACTTTGGTACAAATTGCTTAATGTTGCTCAAGTGCAAATTCCTCCCACTGCCGGAATCTTAAAAGGTGGGAAATCTGGAGTAAAGGGGAAAACCTCTCCTGTGCTCTGATACACACCGTTGAAATTATTCTTTGTCGGTTGGATGCTGTGATTACAGCTGGGTGAATAATAGCGCTTTCAGTTCGCTGGCAATTCTGAAAAATGGGGAGAGGGGGGACTTTTTAGAGTCTCAGTCAAAGTAAATTTTTTTCAAAAATTTTCAGGAAATTGAAAAGTGGAAAAAATTTCGAGTTGGGTTGAAAGAAAACGTCACTTTGTCAAATTGTCATTTATAGGGTCAAGTGATAGTCCCCAAGCCAGGGAAAGGGTGAAAATGAACGTTGCCTGGTAGGTAGGATACTCACCTGCAACGGATACCCAAGTTCAAGTCCCTGCGCCAATGACTAATTACTTTATACCAAGTGGACAACTTCAGCAGAAGAGGCTGAGAAAGCTCCATACTAGACTGTCCCATAGCCCTGTAATTCTCCAAGGAATAAAGCTGCTCCCTGTCTTAAGACATACAGTACTTATGAAGGCGGTCACGGTGGCTTCTAGTGTTTGGTTTGAAAGGGACTACTTTATAAAACCAAAAGCAATTGTGTAAAAGTTTGGTCTGATGTTCTTCCATGGCTTATCTTTGGATTTACAAAGGAGAAATAGAGAAATAAGGTGGCTGAGGTCATATCTTTTATTGGACCAACTTCTGGTGGGGAGAGAGACCAGCTTTTGAGTTACACAGAGCTCTTCTGCAGGGCTGGGAAAGGTGCATCACAGCTAAATACAAGATGGAGCACATATTCTAAGGGACCATTCAAGGTAGAGTGGCCCATTAATAC
>NC_048313.1:10789713-10859924 GCF_013100865.1 Trachemys scripta elegans
TTCGTGGGTAAGAACCTCACTTCTTCAGATGCAAGAAGTGAGGTTCTTACCCACGAAAGCTTATGCTCCCAATACTTCTGTTAGTCTTAAAGGTGCCACAGGACCCTCTGTTGCTTTTTACTTTTTCAAGCTAATGATAGCTGTGTGTATGTTAAAGCCACCACATTGCAAGACATACATTTTAATCTCATTACCACTGCAGGCAATCATATTATTTACTGGCCTGCAGATAGAATTTTGCAAGTAGCCCTTAGATTCCAGATACCCTTTAATTGGACTAGTTTAGTACCTGATCGATTTCAAAATTTGCTTTCACTGTTACCAGAGGTTCAGAAAGAACAGGAGTACTTGTGGCACCTTAAAGACTAACAAATTTATTAGAGCATAAGCTTTCGTCGGCTACAACCCACTTCTTCAGATGCATATATGCATATATATAGTCTCTAAGGTGCCACAAGTACTCCTGTTCTTTTTGAGGATACAGACTAACACAGCTGCTACCCTGAAACCAGAGGTTCAGAAAATCTCTGAAATACAAGGGCAAATTCACATGCTCCAATATATATATCAAGTTGAAAAGTATGCCTTTCATACAGCTTATAGAGTGTCTATTTTATGTACTAAGTATGATGTATTGTGCTTTATGACTAAAACTGTACAAAAAACCCATCATATTATTGCTATGGGAATGTTATTGCTTGTATTGCTATTAGCTAGTGTAGGAGTATGTTATTGTTGTTCTAAAGGACGTAATAATAGTAATACCTTTCATGTCCATGCTCATCATGCATTGTCATTACATCCAATCAAAACCCCTAAGGTTGAAGCATCTGATGTAGAATCTGAATTCCAAGACTTAATGCAAATAGAGATTTGAAAATGTTTGTTGTACTAGTAGTACAAAAGGGGGGGTTGTGGAAGCAGAGAAAGAACTGACAGAAAGGGAATGCAATGCATGACAGTTCGTTAGCAAGAGTCAGGCTAACTGTAACCCTAATAACGCGAGATTTGTAGAAGCGAGGAATGTGTGAGGCGAGTGGGAAAGAACTGTTTGAGAAGTTGTTGCGACCTTGTGTAGATAATATGGACTGTAGACTAAGAGTCTACAGTAGTGAGCAAAACAAGATATCAGAATGACCTATGTATAAACAAAATGCAGCTGTTGCTCATTGTTGTCTGTAACAAAAGGTATAAATGCTTGCTGTAATTGTTTACCTGTTGAGAGACCTGTTTAGCTCTCTCCCTCTATGCAATTGATAGAGAGAAAATAAAGCATCTGACTTGCTGTACCCAAACAAAAAGTGAGAACTGTGTTTTTCTCCGACAAAACTGAGCAGCTCCGTGCCCACCCTCCCCTGCAGCCGTTGTCACAAAACTTTTTCCCATGTGCCCCCCACACACACACCACCAACACACTCTTATCAACCTCCTGCCTCCACTCTCTACCTGCAGCATTCCACTCCTCCCTCCTCACAGCCCAGCAGTGTGGACGCCCAATACCCACTGCACTCAACACCCATCCCTCTGCAGTCTGGCCCTGCTGAAGTAGAGCCCCTGCTGCATCGTACTCCAAAGGAGAAGGTTGGGTATAATCCCTGGACATACACAAATCTATAGCCGTCCCGGGACCCCTCCTCCTCTTGAGACCTTCCAGTCCCGCATCCCCCCTCCCCCTCCCGGCTGATGATTTTTTTCATGTGACTCTCTCCTCTGATTGTTGTCTTTCAATAAAATAATTGTGTTAGTTTGAAATCAATCTTTATTCTATTTAGTGAAAGCAAAAAAAGCCCTGGAAAGCAACATACAATTATGTTAAGGCCCCTTCTTGCATCATGTGCACCAATCACCTCCTAGCATTACAAGCACTGCAATCCCAAGCATAGCAACAAATACTAGTGGCTTTCAGCTTCAACTTGCTACCTCAAAGCATCCTTGATGCTTCTGGCTCCGCGCTGTGCCCCTCTAATAGCCCTGGTCTCTGGCTGTTCAAACTCAGCCTCCAGGCACTGAGCCTCTGTGGTCCAGCCCTGAGTGAAGCTTTCACCCTTCCCTTCACAAATATTATGGAGTGTACAGCACGCGCTACAAGCATAGGAATATTGTCATCGGCCATGTCCAGCTTCCCTTACAGGCATCACCAGCGGGCTTTTTAACGGCCAAATGCACACTCCACAGTCATTCTGCACTTGCTCAGCCTGTTGTTGAACCACTCCTTGCTGCTGTCAAGTTGCCCTATGTATGGCTTCATGAGCCATGGCATTAAGGGATAGGCGGGGGATCACAGTGGGCATTTCGACTTCCCCTACAGTGATCTTCTGGTTCGGTCCCGGCTTGCAGCTTCTTGAACAGGCCAGTGTTCTGAAAGATGCGTGCGTCATGCACCTGTTCAGACCAGCCTGTGTTAATGTCTGTGAAATGCCTATGGTGATCCACAAGCACCTGGAGAATCATTGAGAAATACTCCTTGCGATTAATGTACTCGGTGGCTAGGTGGTCTGGTGCCAGAATTGGAATGTGCGTGCCATCTATCGCCCCTCCGCAGTTAGGGAAGCCATTAGTGCATAGCTATCCACAATCTCACGCACATTGCCCAGAGTCACGGTCTTTCAGAGCAGGATGCGATTAATGGCCCTGCACACTTCCATCAATACGACTCCAATGGTTGATCTTCCCACTCTGAACTGGTTAGCGACCGAGCGGTAGCAGTCTGGAGTAGCCAGCTTCCACAGTGCAATCACCACGCGCTTCTCCAGAGACAGGCAGCTCTCATTCTCGTGTCCTTGTGCCGCAGGGCTGGGGCGAGCTCATCACACAGTCCCATGAATGTGGCTTTCCTCATGCGAAAGTTCTGCAGTCACTGCTCGTCATCCCAGACATGCATCACGATGTGATCCCACCATTCAGTGCTTGTTTCCCGAGCCCAAAAGCGGCGTTCCACTGTGGTCAGCACCTCTGTGAATGCCACAAGCATTCTTGTGTCGTAGCTAGTATGCGTGGTGAGAACAATGTCGCACTCATCTTGCCTTTGTAGTTTAAGGAATAACTCCACTGCCACTCGTGACGTGTTGGTCAGTGCGAGCAGCATTCTGGTCAACAGCTTGAGATCCATTCCTGCAGCCAGAAAAGGGTAGGGCAGGGCGCGTAGTACACAAACCATTGAAAGATGGTGCCAAATGCGGACGGAAGCACAGGGATTGCTGGGATGCAAAGCAATGCGTCACGGGGCATTAGGACAGGACCTGGGATGTCACACGACCCCTTCCGCCTTCCCAGAAGTCTTAGCGGCAAAAGAGAAAGAGGTGCTCTGTGGGGATAGCTGCCCAGAGTGCACCAAGTGTGAACATGCTATTGCGCAGGCAGCTGTCAGTGTGAACACACAACAGCGGTTTTCCTTCAGCGCTCTCTGAGTGGCACTGTAACTGCCGTGCTGTAACTTTGCAAGTGTAGACGTGCCCTAAGTATTGAGAACTGTGAGTTACCTGTAACATCTAGTAGGGTGAGAGAACGCTTGATTCAAATCTTGCTTAATCTGTAGAATTTAGGCTGTGAGTTTATTCTTATTTCTTATGTAACCAACTCTGAACTCTATGCCTGCTATTTATAATCGCTTCAAATCCATCTTTCTGTAGTTAATAAATCTGTTTCATATTTTACCTAAAACAGTGTGGTTTTGGTTGAAGTTCTTGGGGAATCTCAGCTCAGGTTAACAAGGACTATTTTACGTCCACTACTCTTTTGTAGGAGTGGGGAACCAATGAATGAGCTTGCACTGTCCAAGGAAGTCTTGAGCAGTGTAAGACGGTATATTTCTGGGGTGCAAGGCTGGGGACTGGGGTGATTTGCTGGTGCCTCTCTCTGCATGATTCATGAGTAGCTCAGGGAGCATTCATGCAATTTAGTTGGGTGTGGGGCTCCACATGCTGATGGCTGAGTGATCACAGCACCTGGAGGGATTTTGCTGCTTATCACTGGCATAGCATTGTATTAGACAACCCAGGCTGGAGAGGTAAGTGAGCACAGTGTTCCTACAGGTCCAGGTTGTACCCAGGGATCCCGTCACAGACACAGTCGGTGTTATCTCCTGCTCAACTAAAGAAAGCCCATCAACACCAAACAAACAATTGTGGAACTCAGAGGACAAAAGACTTTGTCGATTGCTCTCTTCCCCCCGGGCCCCATGAAGAGGAGACGCGCAACTGAATTCTTCCCAACTGCTGAATTTGCAACTTGAAGCAGAATGGGGGAAGGAACAAAAAACCCTAAACAAGGAGAAATTGTATCTTTTATGGTGCTTGGACTTTGAGGGGCAAGAATTACTAAGCATAAGCAAAAGATCCCCAGGGCTTGGCCTGGTTAGCCCTAAAAGACATATAAAGCTTGCTTATCTGAGAAGCTTCTATTACTTTTTGAAACTTAAGATTGGAATCTTGGCATATATATATACTTGTATATGGGTGGGTTTCTAGACTAGGAAGGGACACTTCTGGGGGCGAGCAGACATGTCAAGTCTCACTTGTTGGGTGAGACTCCCTCATTAGCATGCTATCTCACTCTCACCACATTCTTAAGCTTCTCTCACTCATTTTGAGTAAACATATAAAGATTTAAAATATTTTTACTCAGGTGCTGAAATGGACAACAATATATCCAGGGCCTCAGCCACGCGGCTTAGAGCTTGGAAAGCCACTTCCCAAGCTTGTGTACTGTGGTACCCATGGAAATACAGACCTGTGTTCTAGACACCCATGAGAGATAGGAGGGCTTTTGTGTGTGTGTGTGTGTGAATACTTGACAGTCAAAAAAAATATGAGTTTGCCCAAAAATGAGGAGGACTTGATTGAAAGTTTGTAGGTTCTGCAAAATACAGTTCAAAATTAGAACCACACTGGACAAATTCATGGCCCTTCATTGTCCTGGTAGCAGGCAAGACTTCTTCTTTCAAATATATGCTGTGTCACTGGGAGCTGTCCTAGTTTGCTTTGCATAGAGAATTCTCACGTGCCCTAGACTTTAGTTTGAATTGGGACATTTAAGTGTTGCATGTGCAATATTAAGCAGTGTACATTTTAAAACAAACTATTAAGTGCTGGTTGGATTAAAAACCTGGACTACTGGATGTCACCAAGGACCAAAGAGGAGAGTCCCTGTGTTAAGCAATGACTAACACACCACCTGGAAAATCTCACTCTTTGGCCTTGAATCTCACTCTTTGGAGCTGTAAATTTTACTTTTGAGGATGGCCAACCCTTGGAATCTCTGGGCCAGTGCAATTGGAATTTACATGGGCTGATGTCCATCCTATTCCTCTGTGGTGGAGCAAAAGCCCCCATGCTCCTTGACCATCAATCCAGCAATCTTCCTGAGCACTACAAATGCTATGTCCAGCACCACCTACCCAGGGGCTTGAAAGCACTTTAGCAATGCTCACAATCCACCCTGGCAGTTCTTATCCCAGGCACACTATGGCACAAGGAGCAGTGGCCCATCTCTGCCAGGGTATGTATCACACAGCAGGGCAGAAACCCCAGCTCTCTGGATGGTCACTTCTGAGCTCATCTGCATCTGTCACTGAACAGCGGAGACACTGAGAATGAGTGTGCTGCTTCCTTCCAGCCACTCCGAGAAAGAGAGACTGTGTCACTCAAACTTCAAACCCACAGATACTTGAAGTCTACGCAGAATCAAAGACCACTTCAGTTCTCTCAGAAGCCTGACACATCCAGCACTTTATGCTAGAAAGGTGCCTCATACACAACCATGGATAAATTGGTGAGTTTACATTTGATAAAATCATTGGGAAGATCTTTATTTTACTTACAAATGGGGGGGAGACAGGGGGAATATGGAGGGGCTTGTACTAGGAGAGACACTTATGTCAGAAATGTTGTGTTATGTCAAATTATCAGTAAGATTCATTCAAAAAGGCTAATTCCAAAAGTGAAAAAAATACATTTAAAATCCTTATCCTTCAGCTAAATAACAAAATATAAGCACCTAGAGTAGATAAGCTAATCTAATAAAGATCTGATTACACAGACAGGTCAATTAAATGTTGGAATTAAATTTTGAAAATATCCCAAACTGAGGTTATTACAAAAGTGAATAAATGTAGAAATCCTTTTAAACTGTGCATCCTTGGCGTGGTTGGAAATATTAACATTCATATATAGAAGAAAAGTGTTCTTAATTAATTTCATTCGTCTAAACATTAATTTTGACCAACTGATGTCTCTGAACAGAGAAGTTAAAGTGAAAGGCATAAATGTGAGTAAAAGCAAAGATTCTAACCCCACACTTGTCAGAAAGTTTCCTTTCAGGCTGAATTTTTCTATGCTTGTTGTTAGCTCAAATCTGGGGCGATTTTTCGTTTTGTTTTGCTTTTTGAAAGTTTGAGGAAAATCCCTTTGCTGTTTCTGAATTATGAAATGAGAAATTAAATTTCTCAATCCTTCAAAAAAATGAATTTAGCTCATTCTCTGTAACTCAAAGCAGATTAACCCTGTAAAGTTCAACCACAGTGGATAAAACGACCCGTCTAGAGAGGAAATCACTTTAGCTAGGGGCAGTTTGAATTGTAGATGTTCGGAACATCTGAAAGTGCCTTAACCAAGCACAGGACACAGCTTCAGTACGACTCGCCCCTGTGCTGCGAGGCAGCGCAAGGACTGCGCTTGGGGCGACGTTCATCAAAGTCAGAGACATCAGATTCCGATAGCACTTAGGTGCGTTTGAAAAGCGACAAGTCCAGGGGCACAAAGGGAGGCTGTGGCAGAGCTGGGAACTGAGCCCCAGGCTAGCACACCGGCACTCCTTGGCAGAGTCACCATGGACTAAAGGGCTTTGGATACAGCATCCCCATCCCCATGGGCCAAGCGTATGGGAGGACGGGTTGGGAGGGGCGCGTGTGCTGCCACCGGCCGGTTGCAGATGAACAGAGGACTCCAGGGCTCTCAATCTGGCATCTTTCGGGAGCACTGTATTTGCATTAGTTCCTGGAGGCTGAAATGCCAGAGGCTGCATGAACTCAAAGACTAAGGGAAGGCTCTCCCGTCGCATTGACATTGTCCACTACTGGGGGGATAATAAACATTAACTGCTGGACAGGTACCAGGAGCACGAGCCATGCCAATGAGTGACAGTCCCAGTGCCAGCAGAACAACCTGGGCTTTTACCATCCCCGCAGCCTCCACCTTGCAGGGTATCTGCCGCAACGTTGTCCCCCTGGCGAATAGGCGTCAGACTATTATACCCAGACATGCACATTGCTCTTTAATAGCAATAAAGCAGGCATTTCTGCAAGGACACACAGCTCTGTGTATCCCAACTCGGGCAGCACCGGCATTCCTGCCACGCAGGGTATTCCCTCACCATCTGCTTCCAGCTCATTCTCCCGGGGAATGCTTTGTACACTCGGGACACTGGGTAAGAGACAGGGGCTGTAACCTGGGCTCGTTATCAGCCAAGAGAAACTCTCTGAAGTTATAAACACAGCACCTGGGGTTTGGGGTGACCATGCACACCCATCAGCAAGGAGAGTCAGCTAGGACTGAACTCAAACCATAGCGGGGGCGGGGGGAGCAGGACTGAGCAGCATCTCCATAGAGGCGCAGTAAAGAGATCTGCTGATTCCGGTCAGGTATCAGGCTGTGTCGAGACAGTAATAGTTAATCCAGCCCAGGGATGGTCCCCAGGGTGTCTGAAGGCTCGGGGGTCTTGCAGTTAAAGAGGGAATTTGTTGAAGGGTGTGGCGAATAAGGACATTGCCTCTATCGCTGAAACCAAATGTGCAAGTGAGGGCTCTGTGTTAGGGACACAGGGTGATTTAGAGGGGAATGGAGTGTACAGTTCTGGGACGCAAAGGTCGGTGTCCTGAAGGAGGAGAGCTTGGCTACAGAGCACATCCAGGACCTGGTCCCATCATTAACAATCGCTTCCCTCAGTGACTCGGCTTTAAGAGGAAGTGTCATTCTGAGAAGTTAAATTGCTGGGATCTGAGCCATCAAAGTCAATGCAGACTTTGTTCATCCTGGGGAAGAGCACAAGGTGCTGGTTTTCACACCATGTGCCAGGGCAGCGTCTGCCCAACCTCACCAGCCGAGAGAAAAGCAAACATCTGGGGTCAGATTTTCCAAAGTGCTCTGCACCCAGCAGTTCCCAGCGGGGCAAGGGAAAAGGGAGCAGCTAGTGGAGGAAGAACTGCCTGGCTCTCAACAGGGTCAGGGATGGGAACTCTCCCCAGATCTCAACAGGAGATGGGGCAATGGGGGAGAATTCTGTCCTGCTCTCACTGGGAGTACTGGGTGCTAACGTCTCTTTGTATCTACAGAAAAAAAAATACCACCTCGTTTATACAAACACAAGGCAACAGCACAGATTATGCCTTCCACTGCCCCTGGGGCGCGCGTGTGCGTGCTTGTGCACAATGCAACCACCTTAAAGTGGACAGCGTTTAGATGCTCTCAGGGGGATGGTTTTTCAGTCACCTTTGCAACCAGAATTTCCATTTTGCAGAACCTTCTGACTTTTTGAAAAAATTTCCATTCCGAATCTGAACCAAAAGTTGAAATTTCAACATTTCTTATTAAACAAAAATTATGAAAAATATCCATTTGGGACCATCAGCACGGTTTGTATGATATTAACATATTAAATATTATATGCCTATGTAATATTGTAATACAAAAGTCAAAACACAATGTTTAGACTTTTTCCTGTCAAAAATAATTCATGGAACGCAACAGGTTCCTGCAACACCTTTAGATTTCAATGAAACTGCATTTTGACAGCAACCATTCCATCAGAAAAACACTGACTGCCTTTAGTCACTTTACCTTGTCTCAAGGAACCCATCCAACTCCCAGCAACACCACTGGCCAAACTCCCACTGAGAGCAGGACTGGCCCCTGAGTTTACAGCCCCTTAACCCTTTTCCCAACCCCCACCCAAGCAATTACCCCCTTCCATGCTAGTCTCACAGCTAGAATTACATTGCAGGTTCCCCCACCCCCCGCGGGTAGTGTGGCCCTGGAAAAATAATAAACACAATAACAACATGCTTTGTGTCATTACATCCAGCATGTAACTTGAACACCTCACTGGGCACTGAGACACACCTGGGAGAGTGCAAACATCCCTCTGCGAATAGTTCATTCCCCAAACACTGCAAGTGGGTTTCAGAGTGATAGCCGTGTTAGTCTGTATCAGCAAAAAGAACAGGAGTACTTGTGTCACCTTAGAGACTAAGATCTTGGCTACACTGGCGCTATACAGCGCTGCAACTTGCTGCGCTCAGGGGTGTGAAAATGCCCCCCCAAGCGCAGCAAGTGCAGCGCTGTAAAGCACGAGTGTAATCAGCGCCTGCAGCGCTGCACGCTATTCCCCTTGGAGAGGTGGAGTACTTGCAGCGCTGCGAGAGAGCTCTCGCAGCACTGGCAGCGCGACTACACTCGCGCTTCACAGCGCTGCCGCAGCAGCACTGTGAATCCCCAAGTGTAGCCAAGGCCTCACAAATGTATTTGAGTGTAAGCTTTCGTGGGCTAAAGCCCACTTCATCAGCTGCATGCAGTGGAAAATACAGTAGGAAGATACATATATATATATGAGAACATGAAAAAATGGGTGTTGCCATACCAACTCTAACGAGACTAATCAATTAAGGTGGGCTATTATCAGCAGGAGAAAAAAACTTTTGTAGTGATAATCAGGATGGCCCATTTCAAACAGTTGACAAGATTGTTACACTGATGGGGGTAATGTTATGGTAGCAGCTAGAGGCCTTGACAGAGATGGGGCAACCAGGCACTGCAGAGAGTGAGATGGTTGCTGCCCCAAAGAACCTACAAGCTTCACAGCAAGGCAGGGGAAGGGCAATAGGGGAAGCAGAAGCAGACAGAAGAGGAGATGATTTGCCCAAGGTCCAGCAGGAAGTCAATGGCAGGCTGGAAATAGAACCCAGGAGTCCTGCTCCCAGTCCACTGTCTGATCAATTGGATCTCGTTGCACAGATAACGTTAAGTGGTACTTGTACGCCAAGAGCACTGCAGATTTCACTTTTGCCCAGTGTGCCCAGGGAATAAGCTGAAATATCCCAAAGGCTGCAGCCCTAAAGGGTCCTACCCCTCGCAGACCAGCTGCAGAGTAGAGAGCTGCTGTAGGCAGCTCCAGACACCTTCAGCCAGGAACAGAGAAACCAAGGGTGCAGAGTGAGAATAACCCTTTGATTTTCACATGTCCCCTTTCCTGTCTAGGGTAACAGTGCATTTACCTTCAGCGGAGATTATTTATCTGACATATTTTTGGGGAACACCAGCTTCTCCCCTGACTACTACAACGAGAGTGACACCTGCTGCTCTGTGCCACCCTGCACCTCCAAGAGCATCCAGGCCTTTGACAGGGTCTTCCTGCCAGTCCTCTACAGCCTGCTATTCCCACTGGGGCTATGCGGGAACTGCATGGTGATGGCTGTGCTACTGCAGTGCAAGAGGTCCCTGGCTGGGACCGACGTGTTCATCCTCAACCTGGCGCTTGCCGACGTACTGCTGGTGGTGACACTCCCCTTCTGGGCAGTGCAGGCCGTGCACGGCTGGGTCTTCAGCACCGGCATCTGCAAGCTGGTCGGCTCCATCTTCAAGATAAATTTCTACTCCAGCATCTTCTTCCTGGTGTGCATCAGCTTCGACCGGTACCTCTCCATCGTCCATGCCGTGCACATGTACAAGAGGAACAAGTCGCATCTGATGGTGGCCAGCTGCCTGGTGGTCTGGGGCATCTGTGTCCTCTTAACTGTGCCAGATTTCCTGTACCTGGAAGTCAAGAAGGACTATCGCCTCAACATCACTTTGTGCTCCCACAACTTCTCCATCAGCACCTCCCTGCACTGGAAAACGGCCCTGCGCATGTGCTACCACATGTTGGGCTTCTTCCTGCCCCTAGCAGCCATGCTGTACTGCTACACCTGCATTATTCACACTCTGCTGCGCTCCCAGGGCTTCCACAAGCACAAGGCCATGCGGGTCATCCTGACAGTGGTGGTGGTTTTCTTCGTGTGCTGGACGCCCTACCACCTGGCCCTGCTGGCAAACACGCTGATTGACCTGCAGGTGGTGGGGCGGGACTGTGCCAGGGAGGCCAGCCTGGACATCGCCATGTCTGTCACTGCCAGCCTGGGCTACTTCCACTGCTGCCTCAACCCCCTGCTCTACGCCTTTGTTGGCATCAAGTTCCGCAACAAGTTCCTGGAGCTGCTGGGCCACGTGGGCTGCGTGAGCCATGAATTCCTGCGCAGACACGTACAGACACCGAGCCAGCGCAGGGATTCCACCTGGTCGGAGACCACTGAGGCCTCCTACTCAGGGCTCTAGGGGGAGCTGGGGCTGCAAGGGGCAAACCCCTTCCCAAAGAGGTGTGGGGGAGCTGGGGCTGCAAGGGGCAAACCCCTTTCCAAGGGGGCAGGGAAGGGGTGAAACGTTCCCCAAGGGGCAGGGAATGGGAGACAAGCAGTCACTATAATCATAGCCAGACACAGCCAGACACCTGTGGTTACCCAGCCTCCTGTGCAGCTCACCACAAGCAGGAGTGCAGGAGCGGAGAGACTCAGAATGAGCTGGGAAGAAACAGTAGCAGATTTCTGAGGGGTTGGCGCGATCGCCGAATCTCTGTGGATTGTAGGTGCAGGTGCCAGAGGGTGTACACGTGGTTTCTGAGCAGGCCATGGGTCTGTCCCTTCCTCTAAATCAGTTACCAGGTGCCAAGTGCTGAGCCGTTTCAGTCAATGCAGTGAGGCTGCATTGTCAGGAGCTTCAGATCATCATAACAAGAGAATCTGGAAGTCTCTACTGAGGATATTAGTCTGGCAGGGACAGATGGGGCCAGGTCCTGCAGCAGGGGCAAGCCAATGCTGCAATCTAACATCCCCGGTACATACTGGCTGCACACAACAAAGGGACTCACTGATCTCCGCCAAAAACAGCACTTGGATCAGAGTCCCTGACTCAGCCCAGTGTTCACTCCTCCAACACCCTCCCTGCTCTCTGCACCCCTTATGCTTACAACGATAGCCCCACTATTTGTCTGACAGTAGCATCTAGGAGCTCTAATCATGGAGGCGGCCCACATCAAGCAAGACACCGTACAAACAACAGAACAAAAACAGGCCCTGCCCCACCGGCCAATGACTTTCCTCTTCCAGTTCAAGTCCTTGCTGAGACATTCACAACCAAACACACACCCAGCCCTACATAACCTCCCACAAACACACACATTCCTCACAGCCCCACACCTCCCCCAAACACACTCATCTCCCCCAACTCCCACTCCCCACTGCCCCAATACGCACACCCAAATAACGGCAAAGGGCAATCCCCATGCTGCTTGGTAGCGCGACAACCCTTGGTGTGTTAGACCCATCCTGTCTAACTGAGAGGGTGAGCTCTGTGGAGCCATAACACCGTCTGCATTTGTGCACCCCCCTTCCCCCCCGATCAAGGTGTCTCGGCGCAGCCTCCCCAGACTGTTCCGCCCCTGGCAATTGCTGCATTAACACTTAAGCGAAGCTTTTTGCTGCGAGAATAATCTGTGTTCTCTAGCCAAACTGAGCATTATTGAGAGCACCCCCTGCACCCTTCCCTTCTCTGTCCCTCGTCCCATGGGGCAGGGTTACTCTGCACAGGCCCCCAGCAGTACTGAGAGTAGAAGCATCAGCTTGTAGCCCAGGCAACAGTGACTTTGCTCCCGGTTCAGACTGTGTTTGTATTTCATTAACAAATGCAAACAGGCTTCAGCCTGTGCTGAGCAAAGGAGTCCCTGCAGGTGACTCCCTCCTGCCCGCCCCTGGGGTGAACAGGGATGATTCTCACTGGCTGTTTGCCCAGTCTTAGGAAGGATACCCAATAGGCAGACAAAGATAACTCAGGGCTGCCATTCTGTGCAAACTTCTCCAGCTGTGGGGAAAGGATCCAGGAATGGCAACTGTCAGGGACTCTGCATCTCTCAAGGATGTGGGAACACTCCAGGAGAGCATGATGCTGCAACAGCATGAACACAGACACATTAGCAATGTAAGGAGAGCAGTGGGGTGAAAGTGAAGCAGCATAAGAAACTCCGCAGCCACCCAAAGCCCAGTAGGGGTCTCCTCTCCTATCGGGGCAATCACTTTATATTCTAGTGCTTTGTAGCATTTGCTCCTGCTTGAAAGGTTATTTCATATGACTCGTATGTTGCACTTTCAGAGAGGTTATATTTTCTTGTGCATTTTATTCCCAATAAAAAATTAATAACCATTCTAATCTGACACAGAGTTTGTTTGTTTTCTAAAACACATTTATCAACCAACTTGGTTGAGCAACGTAAGGAGCAATGGCCTACAGGTGCTTTCAGGCAGGAAAGAGTGAGTTATCCTATTTCCCACTTAGGGGATATTGCAGAGAGTGGAGTCTGCATGTTACAACTCTGTGTGCTGCTGGAACAGAAACAAGAGCTTGTGCCTCTACTTCGGCTGGCAGACCTCCCTGCCGTATTGGGTAGGGCCAGGTGACAGAGTGGCTAAAACACCGGCAGCCCCCTGGAGCTGTCTCAGCCCATGCTCCCAGCAGTGCTATCAGGAACAATGCTGAGCTGTGGTATCAGTGGGGGGCAACTTTAGCCAAGAAAGTCATAGAGGGAGCAGTGATTCTGAGCTGCAGTTTGTCTCCCCAATTCTTCCCCTGCTCAGGAACCAGCACAAACTCTGGCCAGATATTCCTCAATTCCCAAATTGCTCCTGAAGAGAGTCAACAAGAGCCAGGATTAGCCCCAGTGTTAACCCCATTATGGCAGGCAGGGATCAGAGACAGGTCTCCTTTTCTGGGCTACTTTAGTACCATCTTATGGGCTGCATCAGGCACTGCCGGTCCCCAAGCCATATTATCTATCGTATCTCCTGGGCGCCTGCAGTGCTCTGCAGAAAGAGGAAACCACTGTCTGCTCCAGAGAGGTTTCAACAGTACATCGGCATGTGCTGCACATGTCAAAGTGCATTACTGACAGGACTGCCTTGAGACTCAAAACCACAGACAGCCCCAGGGGGAGGAGCCCATCAGGACAGCAGCCGTTTTGGTAGGTAACGGCAGGAACTTTATGGTTTGTTTCAGGTTTTTAATTGACGTTTTAACAGATTCATTAAAAATGTCAAAATAAACCATAGGCAGCCTGGCTGAGCAGGGCATGCTGGAGCCAACGGCAGGGTCTGTGGGGCAGACAGGGGTCCATGGGCAGTGAGACAAGGTAGGGTGAGAAGGGTCTGTAGGGCACAGGACCCAGAGGTGGGTATGGGTGGGAGCAAGGTCTGCAAGGCACAGGACCCAAAGACAAGTGTCAGGTGGGAAGCAGGGTCCATGGGGCACAGAACACTGAGACAGGTTGGGGGAAGGGGGAGGGATCCATATGACATGCTCCCCTGAGCTTTTGACAGTCCGTCTGGGTGACCAGTTTGTGACTTCATAGGAGGGTGGCAGCACAGCCAGCTGGGGGGCCAAGCTTATGAGACAGGGAGGAGTGTGGGCACCCTCTTCCCCACCACAAAGGTTAGCGCTGCCTCGGTAACATTAACCACATGATCCACGCCCACCTCCCCTGGAGTGTGGTTTGGGGACCAACAGCAGCCCAGCCCCTGAGCTCATGCCGCTGCAGGCACAGACAGTAGGGTCCTGACAGCTTTGTACTTTCCCTGGTGGGCAGGACGGTGGCAGAAAATGACAAGTGAAGCCAACAAGGCTCAAACATGCTCCAGCACACTATCGCTAAACCGTTCACAAGCGACATTTGCCCTGGGAAGCATCCTGAAAACTGATGTAACAGGGCTCTTGCTAGCATGCATGAGCTAACTACCTGACCACGTTAGCCACAACTAGCTGTTCTATAGTTAACACCCCGCCCATGTGCCTCACGTTTCCCCAAGAGACCAGTGTGACGGTCACACTGTGACCATATTAGCACAAACATTTCCGGTTTAAACCTGTTGACAAAGGACCGAGCCTGGAGTGGGGGGAAGGGAGAGGAGCGGATTATCACTCCACCTTCTCTTCAGGGGTAACTTCTGAAACAGGAACTAGTGGGGGGGAAACAGCAGCAAAGAGAGAGAAAAGCCGCTATATCAGCTTCAGGGGAAAGCGAGTGCAGGGCAGAGAGGTGACATCCCACATTCCACCTAGACTAGGGGCCAGGATTTCACCTACAGGCCAGGGACCTGGATGCAGCCAGCAGCTCACTGTCCCCCTGGGACATGCGCAGCACCTGGACACTATGGGAAGCCTGCGATGGCTCAGCAGGCTACACAGGGCATGGAAATCTCAGGCTGGTGCCTCGTCCTAACTCCTACTGAGTTCCCCTAACATAAGAGCCAACCTGGAAAAGACGTATGTACATGAGCAGCATCCCCAAAGGAATCCATCCTGACAAACTCACTGCAACTGCCTCATGTGTGAGAAGCATCCTCAATGGGCCATTCATTCCCAGCCTGCCACCCGCGATGCGGCTCTTCCCACTCAACCTACCACGTTCCAAACAGGGCCTTTCCACAGATCCCAACATGTCCTCGATGTCACATGAGCAGCATCCCCAGCGGAGCCTTTCCACTGATCCCAACACGTCCTCGATGTCACATGAGCAGCGTCCCCAATGGGGACTTCCCACCAATCCCAGCACATTCCCAACAACTCGCCAGCAGCATCCCCAAGGGGGGGGGGGGGGGGCTTCTTGCTGAACCCAACACATCCCTAATGGGCTCTTCCCACTGAACCTAACTCGCCCACTATGATGCTCAAGCAGCGTCCCCAGTGGTCTTTCCCGTCAAACCCAGCAATGCATACAAGTAACAATATTCACATGCACAAACCTTTGCAAGCTCTTTGGGGCAGGGACTGTCTCACTCTGTGTCTGTGCAGCACCCAGCACAACGGGACCCCGGTCTGTTCTGGAGCCTGCACAGCAATCTGCAATGCCCTCCTCCTCAGTCTCACTGTTTGTACAGTGCCTGGCACAGTGTGGGCTGAATCTCACCTGGGGTTTGTGCAACACCCAGTGCAATTTCCCCTTCCTCCCTCCAATCTCAGCATCTATGTGGTGCCCAGTGCAGTAGGGGGTCTTCAATTGGTACTGGGACCCTTGAGGTACTTCCATAACCCAAATTATTAAATCCCAAATTGATCCAGTCCTAGATCTACCCAGCCTAGCACTGCATTAGCCCACAGGGAGGAAAGTGGAGCTGTGTACAGCAAGGATGATGTGCCTTCCATGGGACATGCTGATAAGGAGGGTGCACTCAGGGCTGATTGCTTGTAAAACAAAAGCACACCACAGTTTCGGAATCAGTGCTGCTCGGTGTTTAAGTTGGCATTTTGGACAATTACACTGACACACACTGAGGGTATGTCTACACTACGAAATTAGATCAAATTTATAGAAGCCGGTTTTATAGAAATCAGTTTTATACAGTCGATTGTGTGTGTCCCCACATAAAATGCTCTAAGTGCATTAAGTCGGCTGACCGCGTCCACAGTACCGAGGCTAGCGTCGACTTCCGGAGCATTGCACTGCGGGTAGCTATCCCACAGTTCCCGCAGTCTCCGCCGCCCATTGGAATTCTGGGTTGAGATCCCCATGCCTGAGGATGCAAAAACAGTGTCACAGGGGGTTCTGGGTACATGTCGTCAGGCCCCTCCCCCTCCATCAGAGCAATGGCAACAATTGATTCACGTCTTTTTACCTGGGTTACCTGTGCAGATGACATACCATGGCAAGCATGGAGCCCACTCAGCTCAGCTCAGTGTCACCATATGTCATCTGGGTGCCGGCAGACATGGGGCTGCATTGCTACACAGCAGCAGCTAATTGCCTTTTGGCAGTAGATGGTGCAGTATGACTGGTAGCCTGCATCAGCTATCTGGGTGCCAGCAGATGTGGGGCTGCATTGCTACACAGCAGCAGCTCCTTGCCTTTTGGCAGTAGACGGTGTATTACAATTGGTATCCATTATTGTCATATTCCTCACTGAGTTTGGTCAGAGGCACCTGGACAGACATGTTTTGTCTCCTGGAGACTCAGTCCTGCTGGCAGTCCTATTGAACCATCTTGACGATGATGGCTAGCAATCGTAATACAGCATCTTCTGCCAAGCACCCAGAAGATGCCGATGGCTATCAGTCATGCTGCATCGTCTGCTGCCAGCTTAAGATGTAAAAAATAGATGGAGCAGATTTGTTCTGTATTCATTTGCTTCCCCCTTCCTCCATGAAATCAACGGCCTGCTAAACCCAGGGTTTTGAGTTCAATCTTTGGGGGGGCCATTCTGTGTGACAGTTGTTTGTGTTTCTCCCTGATTCACAGCCACCTTTGTTGATTTTAATTCCCTGTAAGCCATGTTGTCACTTGCCCCTCCCTCCCTCTGTCAGACAATAGTTTCGTGCCTTTTTTCAGCCCAGATGCCATAGCACTAGGATCATGGAGCCTGCTCAGATCACCGCGGCAATTTGAAGCACTATGAACACCACGCACATTGTCCTGGAGTATATGCAGAGCCAGAACATGCCAAAGCAAAACCAGGCGAGGAGGCGATTGCAGCACGGCGACGAGAGTGATGAGGAAATTGACATGGACATAGACCTCTCACAAATTACAGGCCCCAGCAATGTGCAAATCATGGTGTTACTGGGGGAGGTTCATGGCGTGGAACGCTGATTCTGGGCCCAGGAAACAAGCACAGACTGGTGGGACCGCATCGTGTTGCAGGTGTGGGACGATTCCCAGTGGCTGCGAAACTTTCGCATGTGTAAGGGCACTTTCATGGAACTTTGTGACTTGCTTTCCCCTGCCCTGAAGCGCCAGAATACCAGGATGAGAGCAGCCCTCACAGTTGAGAAGCGAGTGGCGATAGCCTGTGGAAGCTTGCAACGCCAGACAGCTATCAGTCAGTCGGGAATCAATTTGGAGTGGGCAAATCTACTGTGGGGGCTGCTGTGATCCAAGTAGCCAACGCAATCAAAGACCTGCTGATATCAAGGGTAGTGACTCTGGGAAACGTGCAGGTCATAGTGGATGGCTTTGCTGCAATGGGATTCCCAAACTGTTGTGGGGCGATAGATGGAACCCATATCCCTATCTTGGCACTGGAGCACCAAACCACCGAGTACATAAACCGCAAGGGGTACTTTTCAATGCTGCTGCAAGCCCTGGTGGATCACAAGGGACGTTTCACTAACATCAACGTGGGATGGCCAGGAAAGGTACATGATGCTCGCGTCTTCAGGAACTCTGGTCTGTTTCAAAAGCTGGAGGAAGGGACTTTCTTCCTGGACCAGAAAATAACCGTTGGGGATGCTGAAATGCCTAGCGTGATCCTTGGGGACCCAGCCTACCCCTTAATGCCATGGCTCATGAAGCCATACACAGGCAGCCTGGACAGTAGTCAGGACCTGTTCAACTATAGGCTGAGCAAGTGCCGAATGGTGGTAGAATGTGCATTTGGATGTTTAAAAGTGCACTGACGCAGTTTACTGACTCGGATAGACCTCAGCAAAACCAATATTCCAATTGTTATTGCTGCTTGCTGTGCCTTCCACAATATCTGTGAGAGCAAGGGGGAGATATTTATGGGGGGGTGGGAGGTTGAGGCAAATCACCTGGCCGCTGATTACACGCAGCCAGACACAGGACAGTTAGAAGAGTACAGCAGGACGCGGTGCACATCAAAGAAGCTTTGAAAACCAGTTTTGTGACTGGCCAGACTACGGTGTGAAACTTCTGTTTGTTTCTCCTTGATGAACCCTCCCACCAGTTCACTCTACATCCCTGTAAGCTAACCACCCTCCCCTCCCCCCTTCGAGCACCGCTTGCAGAGGCAATAAAGTCATTGTTATTTCACATTCATGCATTCTTTATTAATTCATCACACAACTAGAGGGATAACTGCCAAGGTAGCCTGGGAGGGGTGGGGGAGGAGGGAAGGAAAAGGACACACTGCAGTTTAAAACTTTAACACTTATTGAAGGCCAGCCTTCTGATGCTCGGGCAATCATCTGGGGTGGAGTGACTGGGTGGCCAGAGGCCCCCCCACTGTGTTCTTGGGCGTCTGGGTGAGGAGGCTATGGAACTTGGGGAGGAGGGCTGTTGGTTACACAGGGTCTGTAGCGGCGGTCTCTGCTCCTGCTGCCTTTCCTGCAGCTCAACCATACGCTGGAGCATATCAGTTTGATGCTCCAGCAGCCGGAGCATCGACTCTTGCCTTCTGTCAGCAAGCTGATGCCACCTATCCTCTTCAGCCCGCCACTTGCTCTCTTCAGCCCACAATTCAGCCCTCCACCTCTCCTCTCATTCATATTGTGCTTTTTTGCACTCTGACATTGACTGCCTCCACGCATTCTGCTGTGCTCTGTCAGCATGGGAAGACATCTGGAGCTCCGAGAACATATCATCCCAAGTCCGCCGTTTTCTCCTTCTAATCTTTACTAGCCTCTGCGAAGGAGAAACATTTGCAGCTGGTGGAGGAGAAGGGAGAGGTGGTTAAAAAAAGACATATTTTAGAGAACAATGGGTACACTCTTTCATGTTAAATTTTGCTGTTCACATTACACAGCACATGTGCTTTCGTTACAAGGTCGCATTTTTCCTCTTATATTGAGGGCCTGCCGGTTTGGTGTGAGAGATCACTCACGCAGTGTCAGGCAACAGAATTCGGCTTGCAGGCAGCCACGGTAAGCCACAGTCTTTTGGCTTTTTTAACCTTCATAACATGTGGGAATGGTTTCAAACAGCAGCGCCCTCATTTCCCATACCAAACACCCGTTGGGTTGGCCATTTAAAATGGGTTTGCAATGTAAAAGGAGGGGCTGTGGTTTCCAGGTTAACATGCAGCACAAACTCAACTACCCCCACCCCCATTTCTCTGGGATGATCACTTCACCCCTCCCCCCCACCGCATGGCTAACAGCGGGGAACATTTATGTTCAGCCGAGCAGGAATGGGCACCTCTGAATGTCCCCTTAATAAAATCACCCCATTTCAACCAGGTGACCGTGAATGATATCACTCTCCTGAGGATAACAAAGATAGATAAGGAATGGATGTTGTCTGCATGCCAGCCCTCCCCAGAAACCTTTTGCAAAAGCTTTGGGAGTACATGAAGGAGAGCTTTCTGGAGATGTCCCTGGAGGACTTCCGCTCCATCCCCATACACGTTAACAGACTTTTCTAGTAGCTGTACTGGCCGCGATTGTCAGGGCAAATTAATCATTAAACACACTTGCTTTTAAACCATGTGTAATATTTACAAAGGTACACTCACCAGAGGTCCCTTGTGTGCCCTCAGGGTCTGGGAGCGCGCCTTGGGTGAGTTCGGGGGTTACTGGTTCCAGGTCCAGGGTGATAAACATATCCTGGCTGTTGGGGAAAGTGGTTTCTCCGCTTCCTTGCTGTGAGCTATCTTCATTGTCTTCATCATCATCTTCCTCGTACCCCGAACCTGCTTCTCTGTTGCGTGATTCTCCATTGACGGAGTCAAAGAACACAGTTGGGGTAGTGGTGGCTGCACCTCTTGCATGGCATGCAGCTCCGCGTAGAAGCGGCATGTCTGCGGCTCTACCCCGGACCTTCCGTTTGCCTCTCTGGCTTTGTGGTAGGCTTGCCTTAGCTCCTTACTTGTCACGCAGCACTGCTGTGCGTCTCTGTTATGGCCTCTGTCCTTCATGGCCTTTGAGACTTTTTCTAATATTTTGCCATTTCATTTATTGCTACGGAGTTCAGCTAGCACTGATTCATCTCCCCATATGGCGAGCAGATCCCGTACCTCCCGTTCGGTCCATGCTGGAGTTCTTTTGCGATCCTGGGACTCCATCACGGTTACCTGTGCTGATGAGCTCTGCGTGGTCACCTGTGCTCTCCACGCTGGGCAAATAGGAAATGAAATTCAAAAGTTCGCGGGGCTTTTCCTGTCTACCTGGTCAGTGCATCTGAGTTGAAAGTGCTGTCCAGAGCGGTCACAATGAAGCACTGTGGGATAGCTCCCGGAGGCCAATAACGTCGAATTCCGTCCACACTACCCCAAATCCGACCCGCAAAGGCCGATTTCAGCGCTAATCTCCTCGTTGGAGGTGGACTAAAGAAACCGGTTTAAAGGGCCCTTTAAGTCGAAAAAAAGGGCTTTGTCGTGTGGATGTGTCCAGGCTTAATTCGATTTAATGCTGCTAAATTCGACCTAAACTTGTAGTGTAGACCAGGCCTGAGGCAAAGCCAAGCCAGTTCAGTCAATGGTGAGTGATATTATACTGATGGCTCAGGAATTCCCGCTAGAGACCTCCAGTGGCAGCATGCTGCAAATCCCATTTTGGGACCTGCTCCCTTGCTATTGAATGATCATCAGTAAGGTCCAGTCTTTCCTCATGTGCCCTAAGGACAGCGATGTGGCCCATGCCTCTAGCTCCACAGCCCTGCAATGGAGGCGTCTGCCCCATTCAGACAAGAAAACAAACAACTGCTGGCAGCACATCAGAGACGCACATCATCGGGAATCACAGCTGCAGTTCCCATTGCCACCAGAGCAGCAGGGTTCCCAGAGTGCATCAAACTGCACAAGGGGCTGCTTCTTGGGGAGAACAGGTTACGGCCTGTTGTTCAACGCATGCCACCTCAGGCACAGATGCCCCAGATCAAATCTTTCCTCCCCTCCACCTAGTACAGCCTTGCAAATTAAAGCTTTCCTGTCCCCCACCCCTTCCTCCAAAAATCTTATTCCCCAAGCAGACATCCTACTTCCAGTTTCGTGGAAAAACAGATTCCTTCATTAGAACAGTCATGGGGCAGCCAGGACTCTGGGAATCAACCTCACCCACATGGACCAGAGATTTAATCATTTACCAGACACACAGATGCTGGTGAAAGTTGTGGGGGACAGAAGGCATTCTCTAAAATCTTTGCAATAGCGGGGCTCTACTAGTCTGTACCCAGCCTCATGGTTCTGCCTATCTGTAGTTTCTTTCCCTGACACAAACAGTTCTTTCATCACCGGAAGCTTTTCTATTAGCTACAAGATTACTTGCTGGACAGTTCTGCTTTTTGCTACAGGTCTCACCTTTAGTTTCAGTGCATGATCAGGGAGGGTCTAGGCAGCAGCAGAATCAAGTCCATTGGAAACATGATCAGCACCACAGGCGATTATTACGAGGTAAGTGTCTTCCAGAGCTCAATTTACTGTCTATAAATTTGTTACAGGCTGTGGGTCTGTGACAGAAAGTACCCCGCGCCCATACCCTATACACTATTGTAATAATATTTGTACAAGGTATGGCTTGTAAGATATCATCTGAAAACTCATAATTTTCTGGTCACTATTGTCCTGATAAAACGTATGTGGCAACTTGGATGTGAAGTTATATGATTTCCCTGTATGATGTTATTAACATGTGTTCCAAACTGAGGTTTATCTCAAACAAAGGAATGTGTGCTGTGCTTAATTTGCATATAAGCAGTAAACAGAGTCATCAAGCACAAAGGGAGACAAAGAGAGTTCAAACAGGGGGGAAAACCAGCAGAGAACATCCTTACATAAGGGCACGCTCTTCTGAATCTCATCTGGAAATGTTTTCCAAGAGGGGGGCTGACACTCTAAAAGGGTGGACAAACACCACAAAACACCTCCTCCTCCCTCTCTCTGTCCATTGATTCATTGCACAAGGGACAAAGGAAAAAGCCATTAAACAGAAGAAGGAGTCCTGGTCTAAGAAGTTTGGTCAGTAAGAGTGTTGAGGACACGTGGTGAGAAAAACTTTGCTTTGAATTTAACATAGTTTGTTACATGAGGCACCAGTTGCATTTTATCTTTATTTTTCTTGTAACCATTTCTGACTTTTATGCCTCATGACTTGTATTCACTTAAAATCTCTCTTTATAGTTAATAAATTTCTTTTACTGTTTTATCTAAGCCTGTGGCTGTAAATGGAAGTGTCTGAAGAACTCTGAAATAATATGCTGGCATATGATTATCTTAAAGAAATAACAGACTTAACATACTTGCATTGTCCAGGAGAGGGCTGGATTTCTAGAGGAAAATCTGGGAATGAGTTGGGATCTGGTTCTATAACCAAGGCTGGTGAGAGCCCAGGGGTGGCTGGCTGGCTGCAGCATGCACAGACATAGCTGGGAGTGACTTGCAGGCTGGAGTGTAATGGGCATCCCAGGTCAGAGGGCAGGGGTGACACTGTTATTCATTGGTCTAAATTGTACAGGGTCACTGGTAGAAAGAATGCTGGAATCCCAATGTATCATTTCTGAACCAGGAGGGTTAAGGGCATTAGTAATGGCCATTCACCTAGGAAGTCAGACGGTGTCGTGGGGTCCATGGCCACGGAGGCCAGACTCTGACTGGGGGGGCCTTGTATTAGACACATTTCCCCAGTGTGATATTTAACCTTTGGGGAATGCTAATTGGGCTAACCGGGAGTTCGGGGGCTGGCTTCCAGGTTACATTCTTCAAACCTGACCCTAATGTGTTTAATAGTAAGTGAAGGTGCGTTCCTGCTGCGTAGTGAATGAGATTGATCATTACTCATTTGAAGCTGATAAAGACGGCCTTGGGGCCTTGGAGGTAGGGATAGGATACAGAGGGACCTAGACAAATTAGAGGATTGGGCCAAAAGAAATCTGATGAGGGTCAACAAGGACAAGTGCAGAGTCCTGCACTTAGGACAGAAGAATCCCATGCACTGTTACAGACTAGGGACTGAATGGCTAGGAAGCAGTTCTGCAGAAAAGGACCTAGAGGTTACAGTGGATGAGAAGCTGGATATGAGTCAACAGTGTGCCCTTGTTGCCAAGAAGGCTAATGGCATTTTGGGCTGTATAAGTAGGGGCATTGCCAGCAGATCGAGGGACGTGATCGTTCCCCTCTATTCGACATTGGTGAGGCCTCATCTGGAGTACTGTGTCCCGTTTTGGGCCCCACACTACAAGGAGGATTTGGAAAGAGTCCAGCAGAGGGCAACAAAAATGATTAGGGAGCTGGAGCACATGACTTATGAGGAGAGGCTGAGGGAACTGGGATTGTTTAGTCTGCAGAAGAGAAGAATGAGGGGGGATTTGATAGCTGCTTTCAACTACCTGAAAGGGGGTTCTAAAGAGGGTGGATCTAGACTGTTCTCAATGGTAGCAGATGACAGAACAAGGAGTAATGGTCTCAAGTTGCAGTGTGGGGGGGGGGGTTAGGTTGGATATTAGGAAAAACTTTTTCACTAGGAGGGTGGTGAAGCACTGGAATGGGTTACCTAGGGAGGTGGTGGAATCTCCTTCCTTAGAGGTTTTTAAGGTCAGGCTTGACAAAGCCCTGGCTGGGATGATTTAGTTGGGGATTGGTCCTGCTTTGAGCAGGGGGTTGGACTAGATGACCTCCTGAGGTCCCTTCCAACCCTGATATTCTATGATTTATGGCCCATCACTTACAGCCGGAATGAGAAGGCAACAGATGTGCACTGCGAAGCCAAAATGACTGTGCAAAGCTCCAGAGATGTTTTAAACAGGACAATAACTGAAACACACCGAGTTTTCACATTCAAAGCAGTAGGAACAAAGGGCAGATGTATCCTATAGGGACCCTACCATAATACCAGCAGCATATGACCCATAGGTAAAGCTTTCACCAACACCTGAGTGATTTAGGAACTGAAGTGCCATTTTCAAGGGTCTAAATCCTCACATCTCTTGAAAATGGGATTTAAGAGGCTAAGGAACTGAAATGTCTGAAACTTCTACCCATCATCTATTTCCATTTCTGTGGGTGTGGCCCCGACAGGGCCCATGCAGGGCCTGGAGCCTCATTGTGCTGGGGGCTGTACAAGAGTCCCTGCCCCCAAATACTGAGGTAACAGATGGGGGAGGCCAAGGGAACAAGGAGACTATCATGATGTTTGATTGCTAATGCTGCCAGCTGCCCCCTTGCCACAACCAGGTCCAAATCATTAGTATTCAGCCAACTCTCCACAGAGAGCCCCACCCCACATGGCTCAGCAAGGTTTGGCAGGTGATGTCACTGGTATGTCTGTCATTCCCCTCTAATTCCCCAATCCAGGTTATGCTGATGTCAGCACAGGTGCCCCTGCCCAGCACAGTCACAAAGGCTATGGATGGCATGTAAACTGGCGTCTCTCTCTGGCATCCCCGCTAAGCCCTCCTCTCTCTCTCTCCCTCCCAGGACTACAGCAACTATCCTAACATCAGCGAGGACACTGCCCCCTGCAGGCTGGATGCGGTCGGCGAGTTTGGACGGTACTTCGTCCCCCCGGTCTTCACCCTGGTCTTTGTGGTGGGGCTGGCAGGGAATGGGCTGGTGCTGGTGGTGCTGGGGCGGCGACGATGCCCCTGGCACCTCGCTGACCGGTATCTCTTCCAGCTGGCGCTGGCTGACATACTGCTGGTGCTAGGGCTGCCCTTCTGGGCTACGCAGTTTGCCCATGGCTGGGTGTTTGGGGAGGTGCTCTGCAAATTGGTGGGGGCGCTGTCGGCAGTAAACAGCTACAGCAGCATCCTGCTTCTCGCTGGCATCAGCATCGACCGGTATCTGGCCATCGTGCACGCCGTGCAGCTGTACCGGCGCCTGCGAGCCCTGCACCTGCACCTGGCCTGCGCCCTCCTCTGGGCCATCTGCCTGGCCCTCTCTGTCCCGGAGCTGCACTTCCGCACCGTGCCCTTCCAGCCCCAGGGCCAGGCCTCCATCTGCCACCGGGGCTTCAAAGCCCATGAGGCCCAGGCCTGGCGGGTGGTGCTGCACCTCACCTCCTTCTTCCTAGGCTTCCTGTTGCCACTGCTGGTGATGCTCTTCTGTTATGGCCGCATTTTCTGCACACTGCATCGGGCACAGCTGCCGGCCAGGCCCCGCTCGCTGTGGCTGGTGTTGCTGCTGCTGGCGGTCTTCGTGCTTTGCTGGGCCCCCTTCCACGTCTTCCTGTTGCTGGACAGTCTGCAGCGTCTGGGCTACATTGGCCGCCACTGCGCCCTGGAGCGGGTGTTGGACTTCGGGCTGCTGGTGACCGAGGGGCTGGGCCTGCTGCACTGCTGCCTCAACCCCCTGGTCTATGCCTTCGCTGGCATCAAATTCCGCAGGGAGCTCTCCAAGCTGTGCTGGAAGGGCCAGCGCCACAGACAGAGCTCGAGCCAAAGACAGATCCTCTCCACCCGGGAGCAGAGCCACCATAGAGGGGAAACGTCAGTGCACAGCACCCCAGAGGGGGACACAGACCATGGCTACTCAGTCATGCTGTGAGAGTGGCTGGGGACAGTGCGTGCCCTGCTCCAAAAGGCTGGGAAAGGGCCTCTCTGCTCAGGATCATCCTAATCAGGGACACCAGTGAGGACACTGCACACCCTGTGCATTGCACCCAGCCCAGATTCCTATCCCTCCCTCCCCCAGGGACACTAGAACTGGCTCCTGCACAGAGAGACCCTTTCATCTGTGGTTCCCACCCCCCACCAGCCCCTTTCAAGAAAGGATGGGGGTGTTGCAACAGCCCCAGGCTGGTTACAAAATGCCAAGGATGTAACATCCTGCCCTGCTGCACATTCAACTGGGAGCAACTGGGATCTACCCTCCAGGGTTCATCTGTCTGTCTGGCTCCATGCTGGCAACCGGGGCCAAGGGCCCAAGCACTAACAGACACCAAACCACCAGCTCCAACTGCAGGGCCCTTGCATGGAGAGCTTGGGAATCAGCTGCCAAAAGAGCTACCCCTTGGAGAACACGGCTCCTCTCAGCTCAGAGACCAAGCCAGTAAGGGCCCAGCCACTCTAGGTGCGGCAGGTTAAACCACAGGAACTCAGCGTTCAGAAACATCCAGAATGGCCATGCCCTGCACCAGAGTGCAGCAGCAGCTCTGACCACGCAGAATGATTCCACGCTGCCTCACTGCAGCACCCCTGTACAGCACGGGGGCCAGACTTGGGCCTCTACGCAACAATGCAAAGCTCAACTAGGCTCGCACCCTATTACACATCCTCCCACACTCCAGCAACCCAGTCCCATCCAGCAGGGGGCAGTGGGACTAGCATGCCCATCCCCAGCCAGCACAACACAGCAGCAGTGACCATAGGCCATGGCGTGCTACCAAGCTGAAGATACAGACTCTGCTATGCTGGAGCCAATGGTGCTGGGACAGTTTTTAGAGTGAGCATTCTCATGTTGACTCTGAGCAGTCTGGGGCAGGGACTGCCCTGTCACCACCCAGCCAGGCTTCTCGACCCTACTGCAAAGCACATGATGGTAAAGAGCTCTGCAGCCACCAAAGACTTGCATGAATACATGGGCATCGGGGTTCCCAGTCTGTGCTCATCCCATGTTGGCATCTCAGACTGGCCAGTTCCCAGCTCCTTTCAGCCAGGGGAGCTTGGCCCAGCGAGCAGGTCTGGGGGAGCCGCTGCAGCTGCAAGACGTGTCTGTACCTGAACACATTAGTTATGCTGGGGAGCAACGCCTACAGCATCAGCCATAGACTCTGCACCCCACGGGAGCTCCATCGTGTCCCTCTGCAACAAGAACAGAATCCTCCCTCTCCCAGCCCAGATCTCATGTAGTAGTAGGATTTTATGTTTGTATTTTGTATAATTAAAATGAAGGATAAAGAATAATAATGTAGCATGCATTAAATGTATTGATGTATGATTTGACCATATCCTGCCAGCCACCCTTTCTGAAAGCAGAAAGGAATGGCCTAGTGTGCCATTGGTAAAGATGCATCAGCCAGAATCTTGTGTCTGAAGCTAATTTTCAAGGCAGTGACAGACCTTTAGGGTCACCACCTTGTTGTAGGTTTAGAATTTTGAAATAAGTAAGAGAATGTCAACTGTTGAGAATAGCACACTTCCACCTTAATTGAATTGGCTTGTTAGCACTGACCCCCCCACTTGGTAAGGCAACTCCCATCTTTTCATGTGCTGTGTATTTATACCTCTGTATTTTCCACCCTATGCATCTGATGAAGTGGGTTTTAGCCCACGAAAGCTTATGCCCAAATAAATGTGTTAGTCTCTAAAGTGCCACAAGGACTCCTTGTTGTTTCTGCTGATACAGACTAACATGGCTACCCCTCTGAAACCTTTTAAGACAGAGTCTCTGAGCTGCTGATGGCTTTGGATCCAAAAGCAAGCCGGAATGTGTCTGTGTTGATGCAAATTACCTAACTGATAGAGGAAGGAGAGAACAGTCCATAAATGGCAGCACAAAGGAGCCGCAGATAAAGGACAGACCTGGTCAGCAAACAAATTATCTGAAACCAAAAGGCTCAAATTATGACCCTCCATAGGAAGGTGGAAAAAGGAGTCAAACCTAAGAATAAGAGAGGGATAAGGTTATTTTATATATATCCCTCTCTTATTGTGACACAATATATATATTGTGACAAAGCTCCTCCTCTATCTTGGTGGGTCCTGCGCTTATTGGTGGATTTTCTTGCCTCAGAGATTCACCATGTGGGTTGGGGAACAGCCCAGAGACCTTCCCCTCTGGAAGAACCCACAGTCCAGGTCAATTGGGAGGTTTGGGGTGAACCTGGGCCCGCCCTCTACTCCGGGTTCCAGCCCAGGGCCCTGTGGACTGCAGCTGTCTATAGTGCCTCCTGTAACAGCTGCATGACAGCTACAACTCCCTGGGCTACTTCCCCATGGCCTCCTCCAAACACCTTCCTTATTCTCACCACAGGACCTTCCTCCTGGTGTCTGATAACGCTTGTGCTCCTCGGTCCTCCAGCAGCACACCCTCTCACTCTCAGCTCCTTGCGTCTCTTGCTCCCAGCTCCTCACACTCACACCACAAACTGAAGTGAGCTCCTTTTAAAACCCAGGTGCCCTGATTAGTCTGCCTTAATTGATTCTAGCAGCTTCTTCTTAATTGGTTCCAGGTGTCCTAATTAGCCTGCCTGCCTTAACTGATTCTAGCAGGTTCCTGATTACTCTAGTGCAGCCCCTGCTCTGGTCACTCAGGGAACAGAAAACTACTCATCCAGTGACCAGTATATTTGCCTTCTACCAGACTCCTGTCCCCACTGGTCTGGGTCTGTCACAATACATACATACATACATACACACACACACACTTTTTTTTGTGTATGCAGTGCTGCAATCTAAAGATAGGTACAAAAGGGGTCTGCTTATATGCATGACATCCCTACTTTTTAATTCACCAAAACCCCAAGGATAGAATTAAGTTAAAAAGCCTATGCAAAAAATTTCAAGAGAACATTGAACACACTGGCCTCAAAAACAAATTGTCGAAATAAAAAACATGGTACACCTCTACCCCAATATAACGTGATCCGATACAACACGAATTCGGATATAAACGCGATAAAACAGTGCTCCGGGGGGGCGGGGCTGCGCACTCTGGCGGATCAAAGCAAGTTCGATATAATGCGGTTTCATCTATAACGCGGTAAGAATTTTTGGGTCCCGAGGACAGCGTTATATCGGGGTAGAGGTGTATAACAACATACTTTTAATAGATTTGATGTTAATATTAAACATTGGGATAAACTTAATGTTAATAAGTACCTCTGTAACAATGTATAGTGTGTATGATTTTTGGAAAAAACCTTTAAGGTCATATGGTAATGATGCTTCTCAGCTATTACCTGTGAATAAACTTAATGCTTAGCACAGCAGAAAAAATGTTACAACTTGGTCTGCTGTATAAGAAGAAAAACTGAGGTATACCACCTCATGAATGTAATAACTGAACAGTGAGATAATTTCCCCTCAACCCTTAAAGGCTAAAAACCATTGAAACCTGGCCTCCCTATAGAACAAAAGCACAAGAAAGTATGGGGCTAATTCCTCTGTTTTGCCTGCAATCAACAAGGGTATTTGTAAAAGGAAGGGATATTTTAAGCAATAATCTTCCACCCCAAAAGGGGTAGAAAAATGTTCTTTTTGTCTTTCAGAACTTCAGGAAAAACTGGCACCATCCGAAGAGCAACCCAGAATGCCATGAATCTACTTTTGCGACAAAAATTGTGGTTTGTGTTTTATGTTTTGTTTTGTGTTGTTTGTCTTGTTGCTAGCATTGTTGAGTATTGTGTTATACACAAAAAACCCTACTGCATTAGGCAGAAAAAGATTAATAAGCATTTTAACTGTATTTACAGAGACCAATGTTGCAGAAGGGCGGAGGTCAAGGAATGCCAGTCTGTTAACAGGGAAACATCCTCAGATAGCACACACCATATTAGGAGGGATTGGTTTTGGAGCAGGGATTATGAATACTGTAGACCTGGAGGTAATTAAGAATAAGTTAAGTTCCTTGTCACAACTGCAAGATAGTCTCATTCACAAGCAGGCAGATACTACTGTGGACTTGGTACAAATAGGTCTGGGAAACCTAAAAGCAACATGGAATATATGGCAGTGGTTGAACACCACCTCCTGGCTGCTATATAAACAACAAATAGAATTAGGGAATAAAACTGCCTTGGCCATTAAGGATGTACTGAGATGCAAATTCTTCGTTTAGCGTCACTTGAACACGAAATGCTTTGGGTACTTTCTGGGAATGTTAGGGTATTAACACATCTTTTAAAGCAACGGAAGAGGTCCTTGTTCGACACCTACAAATATGAATGGATGCAATATGTTTCCAGCATGTTTAAGCCTGATTGGCTATTAGGTGAAATTATTGTTAAAACTGCTCACCGACAGTGTGTGGAGACAGAAACATGGAAAGTGAGCCCGCTCCCAAAATTGACCATGGGATCCTTTTGGCTACCCCGGGTTATGGGTCAGTGGGCTTGGTAAGAGGAGAAATTATTGGATACCCGAGAGTGTACGGAGTGGAGCCCTCAGAAATAGGTGTGCTTGTCCCTAACGGTCACCACAGAACCATGTAGTAGGGATAAAACATTGGGAACATGTGTGTGGGATGAACTAGAAAATGTGACGCGTATTTTGTACAACAGACAATGTGTATGTGTTACATGATGGGAAACAGTATTTTGGGATGATGCAAGTATCAGTCAACCCCCAGTGGATGAATGTAGATGTAATGCCAGCATATTATATACTAGCAATCACACGTACTATTTACCAAAGATAGAAAAAGCACAGAGCATTATAACTGCTACCCTGGTTAATCTCTCTGTTACCCTTGGTCTGGATTGGCACGATTTAACTGATCACTTGTCAGAAACAAAGGTGACTTCGTTTTTACAACAGACACAGAGGGATATAGGGAAGCGTGTGATTCAAATATTACATGCAAATGGAGACATGCTAAAAATTGCTAGGTCTGAAAAAGAAATGACAGCCTATCACTGGTATGACATTTTTACAGGCTGGTCCCCAACCTCTTAGGGCATATTGTCTATCATGTTTCACCCATTGCTAGTTGTGTTATTATCGTCCTGTGTTTGCTTGCTAGGAATGTGTTGTTGGACAAAAAAATGTTTGTTAAATTACAACCACAAGCTCAAATGGCCTCTCAGTATATTGCTATGAAACAGTTGTATAAAATATGACCCACTCAAGAATTGTTCTTGAGGGGTCAAAAGAGGAATATGTAGTAGTAGGATTTTATGTTTGTATTTTGTATAATTTAGGCTAAAGGATAAAGAATAATAATGTAACATGCATTAAATGTATTGATGTATGATTTGACCATATCCTGCCAGCCACCCTTTCTGAAAGCAGAAAGGAATGGCCTAGTGTGCCATTGGTAAAGCTACATCAGCCAGAATCTTGTGTCTGAAGCTGATTTCAAGTCAGTGACAGACCTTTAGCGTCACCACTTTGTTGTAGGTTTAGCGTTTTTGAAATAAGTAAAAGAATGCAATGATTGTTTTCTTTTGCTTTGCAACTTGATGTTCCTGTTCAAATGCTTTGTATAAATAAATCCTGTTTTGTGTGTGAATGAGGAATGTGTGTGTTAGAAGAGAAGTGTGAAGGCCATCACCGGACCAGATGTTCTAGGGAGGAATCGAGGACGGACGTAAAGGCGCCAGGAGATTGCAACACGCCCCTATTGAGATGTCAGAGGAGGGCAGATTGACGACTCTAAAAGATGTGGCAGGCACCCATCAATGGGGACGAGATAGCTGTGATTGAAACCAGCCTGGGGTAACTCCCTGACCCTGAGAGACTGATGAAAGAACAAGATAAGGGATGAGAAGAACAATCTAAGAAAACAAGCACTCCTCAAATGGCAATTGATTACAGCATGATGGTGCAAAAGTCATTGGTCTCAATGAAGGAAGAACATAGAATCATAGAATATCAGGGTTGAAAGGGACTTCAGGAGGTAATCTAGTCCAACCCCCTACTCAAAGCCAGACCAATCCCCAACTAAATCATCCCAGCCAGGGCTTTGTCAAGCCTGACCTTAAAAACCTCTAAGGAAAGAGATTCACCACCTCCCTAGGTAACCCATTCCCAGGGCCGGCTCCAGGCACCAGCCCACTAAGCATGTGCTTGGGGCAGCGCCTGGAGGGGGGCAGCGCGGCGGGGCGCTCCGGCCCGAGAACGGGTCCGCGACTGGGCTCGCTGCCCTCCCCCCAGCGCTCTGGCCGCCGGGGGCTCTCCGCCCTCCCCCCGGCACTCTGGCCGCCGGGGAGAGCGGAGAGCCCCGGCCGGGCTCTCCGCCCTCCTCCCGGCGCTCTGGCCACCGGGGGCTCTCCGCCCTCCCACCGGTGCTCTGGCCATCGGGGAGAGCGGAGAGCCCCAGCTGGGCTCTCCGCCCTCCTCCCGGCGCTCTGGCCGCCCTCCTCCCGGTGCTCTGGCCGCCGGGGGCTCTCCACCCTCCCCCCCAGAGCTCTGGCCGCTGGGGAGAGTGTAGAGCCCCGGCCGGGCTCTCCGCCCTGCTCCCAGCGCTCCAGCTGGTCAGGGATTGCGGGCCCGCGGCCGGGCTCGGCGCCCTCCCCTGCCGCGCTGTGGGGCGCGGGCGGTGGGTGGCTTTTTTGCCTAGGGCAGCAAAAAAGCCAGAGCCGGCCCTGCCCATTCCAGTGCTTCACCACTCTCCTAGTGAAAAAGTTTTTCCTAATATCCAACCTAAACCTCTCCCACTGCAACTTGAGACCATTACTCCTTGTTCTGTCATCTGCTACCACTGAGAACAGTCTAGATCCATCCTCTTTGGAACCCCCCTTCAGGTAGTTGAAAGCAGCTATCAAATCCCCCCTCATTCTTCTCTTCTGCAGACTAAACAATCCCAGTTCCCTCAGCCTCTCCTCATAAGTCATGTGCTCCAGACCCCTAATCATTTTTGTTGCCCTCTGCTGGACTCTTTCCAATTTTTCCACATCCTTCTTGTAGTGTGGGGCCCAAAACTGGACACAGTTGTGGAAGCAGAAAAAGAACTGACAGGAAGGGGATTGCAATGCATGACAGTTTGTTAGCAAGAGTCAGGCTAACTGTAACCCTAATAACGCAAGATTTGTAGAAGCGAGGAATGTGTGAGGCGACTGGGAAAGAACTGTGTGAGAAGTTGTTGCGACCTTGTGTAGATAATATGGAATGTAGACTAAGAGTCTACATTAGTGAGCAAAACAAGATATCAGAATGACCTATGTATAAACAAAATGCAGCTGTTGCTCATTATTGTCTGTAACAAAAGTATAAATGCTTGCTGTAATTGTTTACCTGTTGAGAGACCTGTTTAGCTCTCTCCCTCTATGCAATTGGTACCCAAACAAAAAGTGAGAACTCTGTTATTCTCCGACACAGTACTCCAGATGAGGCCTCGCCAATGTCGAATAGAGGGGAATGATCACGTCCCTCGATCTGCTGGCAATGCCCCTACTTATACAGCCCAAAATGCTGTTAGCCTTCTTGGCAACAAGGGCACACTGTTGACTCATAATAAACTATATAATCACTATATAAACAGGTTGCTTTGCCATGAAACTTTGGGTTCATCCTGCCAAGACTTCCCCAGAGCATCATTTCACGACCAACAGAACCTGGGTCCTCTCTATCCGTGATCAACCTAGCTGGCCACTAGATTGATCTGGACTCTGGACTGGTAACTATATCAACTGGCAGGACAACGTGTGCGTGTGATTGAATGCATATGCTAATTGTTGTATCTCCAATAAACACGGCATATTGCCTTTTCCCCTGAAAAAGATCCCGTGTGCTTCTTATAAGCATAACACTCATCCACACCCCACCCCAGTCACCCACCGGGCTCTCTGCCTCCTAGCCCCTTCCACTGCAGCCTCTCTCCAACCCGTCTCCTCTCCTCACTCCATCTCCCAGGGCCTCAAAGATCCAAAGGCAGGCTGGGCGCAGGCCAAGGGTCAGGGAGATTTTCTGGCTTCAGAGAGGCCTGGTAGGTTGAGATTCTTGGATGGAGAAACTCCCATCGTGAACCCTGGCACAGTACCCCCTCCAGCAGGTCCCAGGTAACCAGCCAGCTGCCACATGCCCTGATTCTGGGATAAGACAGCTGAGGGTTACACCCCCCTGCACTCTCATGCACCGCTGTGGAGTTAGAGCCACTGCTCACTGCCTTAGGGGACATGGTGACAATCGGCCTCAGAATGCTAGAGGGGTGTGGAATATCCCATAGCCAGGGGAGAGGGAGGCCAGAATGGGGCTTGCCTGGGAGCCGGTGAATAATGGGGGAAACTGCAGGAGAGCAAGAAAATACCCAGAGTACGATGCAGCTCTGCATCCTGCTGCATAGCTACCTCGTAGTAAATGAAAACAGCAGCCCAAAGCTGGGGATGGGAAAGAGATGGGAGGGGGGGTTTGCAACCAAGACTGGGATGGAGCTAGACAGTCCAAGAGCCAAAAACCGAGGGATTTAGAGGCACCAATAAAAACCCCACAATCATCCACAGAATGCATGTAAAACAGCAACACCTTCCAATAGCCCCTCTCCTCACACCCACCACGGTGAGCACAGGCCCACCCTGCCGCCTGTGGAACAACCGCCCCTTCCACACATACCCCCAGGCATCACAGACACTACAGGCTGCCCCTGCCACCTCACCCCCCAGCGATGCTGATGGGGCTCACGGAGCTAGGGCAGCAGAAGAGCAGGCGCAGCAGGTAGCAGACCCAGTGAGGCACCCACAGATCCAGCACCTCTGCCCCTCATGCCCTGGTGAGAGCCTGGCTCCCTTCAGCAGCGATTGCCTCTTGTTCAGTTCTCAAGAGCCGGCCCAGGAATCGGCTGATCACAGCCCAATAAACAAGCACCAGGGAGCTGGGCTAAGCACCAGGATTAGTAACTGCCCCTTAGCACTAAACAGAGGGAGCCCTTGTGCAAACAGCACATGTGGAAAAGCTCTAGAGATAGGCCATGAACCAGGCCTCTCCATGCTGAGCAATGGCTCCTTGGCATCTGTTTTTATAACCAAGGTTGTGGCCCTTTCCCAGGCTCACAGCAGCGACCTGCCGCCAGCCCAAGGGAGCTACAGAGCTCTCCATCAACTCATACATACACCTGCCCCACCCCACAACAGGCAAAGCCACAGAGATCTCCAAGCTGACACACAACAGCAGCTGCAATGCAGGGAAGCACAGTGTGTTACCAATAACACAGCCCGGCCTACAGATGGCACCGATGAGCATCCCGTCCATCACACCACACAATCCAGTTACCCTACTTCCCCATCCCTCCCCATGACCTCCTGAACCTCCCATCCCTCCCACCCATCTACCTATTCCCCCCTCCACATCCCCCCAATCTCCCCCATCACCTCCATCCCCATTCCCCCCACCAATCTGCCTATCCCTCCCTCATCCCCCAGCATAAGAACGGGCAGACTGGGGCAGACCAAAGGTCCATCCAGCCCAATATCCTGTCTACCGACAGTGGCCAATGCCAAGTGCCCCAGAGGGAGTGAATCTAACAGGTAATGATCAACCCCCCCATCCCTTCTCACCAATCTACCTATCCCCCTCCTCGTCCCCCATCCCCATCCCATCCCACCAATCTACCTATCCCCCCCCCCCTCATCCCCCATCCCCATCCCATCCCACCAATCTACCTATCCCCCCCCTCGTCCCCCATCCCCATACCATCCCACCAATCTACCTATGTAGTAGTAGGATTTTATGTTTGTTTGACTTAGAATGAAGGATAAAGAATAATGAGACAATAATATAGCATGCATTAAATATATTGATGTATGATTTGACCATATCTTGCTGGCCACCCCTTTTGAATAGCAGAAAGGATTGGCCTAATGTGCCATTGGTAGAGATGCATGAGCCAGAATTTCTGTGTGTCTGGGATGATTTCAAGGCAGTGACAGACCTTTAGGGTCACCACTTTGTTGTAGGTTTAGCATTTTAGAATAAGTAAAAGAATGCCATGATTGTTTCCTGTTCAAAATGCTCTGTTTAAATCAATTCTGTTCTGTGTGTGAATGAGGAATGTGTGCGTTAAGAGATAAGTGTGAAGGCTATCGCTGAATAGGGTGACCAGATGTCCCGATTTTATAGGGACAGTACCGATTTTTGGGTCTTTTTCTTATATAGGCTCCTATTACCCCCCATACCCTGTCCCGATTTTTCATACTTGCTGTCTGGTCACCCTATCGCTGAACCAGATGTGCTAGGGAGGAACCGAAGACAGACGTAAGGGCGCCAGTAGGCTGCAACACACCCGTATAGAAATGTCAGAGGAGGCCAGATCGACAACTCTAAAGATGAGACAGGCACCTATTAATGGGGACAAGATAGCTGTGATCAAAACCAGCATGGGGTAACTCCCCGAGGGACTTGATGAAAAAACAAAATAAAGGATGAGAAGAACAATTTAAGAAAACAAGCACTCGTCAAACAACAATTGATTATAGCATGACAGTGCAAAACTCATTGGTCCCAATGAAGGAAGATCACTATATAAAGAGGTTGCCTTGCCATGAAACTTTGGGTTCGTCCTGCCAAGACTTCCCCGTAGCATTGTGTCACGACCAACGGAACCCGGCTCCTCCCTACCTGTTAGGGTTAGGGCAGACAATCGTTTCGCGCCATTTTTCAGTGCACACGCCATACCGCGGCAAGCATGGAGCCCGCTCAGCTCAATGCAGCAGTCATGAACACTGTAAACACCTCATGCATTATCGTGCAGTTTATGCTGAACCAGAACCTGGAAAACCAGGCGAGGAGGAGGCAGTGACAGCAGCGTGGCAACAAGCGTGATGAGGACATGGACACAGAATTCTCTCAAAGCGCGGGCCCCGGTGGTTTGGAGATCATGTTGTTAATGGGGCAGGTTCTAGCTGTGGAACGCTGATTCTGGGCCCAGGAAACAAGCACAGACTGGTGGGACCGCATAGTGTTGTGGGTGAGGGACAATTCCCAGTGGCTGCAAAATTTTCACATGCGTAAGGGCACTTCCATGGAACTTTGTGACTTGATTTCCCCTGCCCTGAAGCACAAGAATACCAAGATGAGAGCAGCCCTCACAGTTGAGAAGCAAGTGGCGATAGCCCTGTGGAAGCTTGCAATGCCAGACAGCAACCGGTCAGTCGGGAATCAATTTGGAGTGGGCAAATCTACTGTGGGGGCTGCTGTGATGCAAGTAGCCAAAGCAATCACTGAGCTGCTGCTACGAAAGGTGATGACTCTGGGAAATGTGCAGGTCATAGTAGATGGCTTTGCTGCAATGGGATTCCCTAACTGTGGTGGGGTGATAGATGGAACCCATATCCCTATCTTGGCACCGGAGCACCAGGGCAGCCAGTACATAAACTGCAAGGGGTACTTTTCAATGGTGCAGCAAGCACTGGTGGATCACAAGGGACGTTTCACCAACATCAACGTGGGCTGGCCGGGAAGGGTTCATGACGTTCGCGTCTTCAGGAACATTAATCTGTTTGAACGGTTGCAGCAAGGGATTTACTTCCCAGACCAGAAAATAACCGTTGGGGATGTTGAAATGCCAATAGTTATTCTTGGGGACCCAGCCTACCCCTTAATGCCATGGCTCATGAAGCTGTACACAGGCAGCCTGGACAGGAGTCAGGAGCTGTTGAACTACAGGCTGAGCAAGTGCAGAATAGTGGTAAAATGTGCCTTTGGACGTTTAAAAGCGCGCTAGTGCAGTTTACTGACTTGGTTAGACCTCAGCAAAACCAATGTCCCCATTGTTATTACCGCTTGCTGTGTGCTCCACAATATCTGTGAGAGTAAGGGGAAGATGTTTATGGCAGGGTGGGAGGTTGAGGCAAATCGCCTGGCCGCTGATTATGCACAGCCAGACACCAGAGTGGTTAGAAGAGCACAGCAGGGCTTTGAAAACCAGTTTCATGATTGGCCAGGCTACTGTGTGAAAGTTCTGTTTGTTTATCTTTGATGAAAACCCGCCCGCTTGGTTCACTCTACTTCCCTATAAGCCAACCACCCTCCCCTCCCCCCTTTGATCACCGCTTGCAGAGGCAATAAAGTCATTGTTGTTTCAAATTCATGCATTCTTTATTACTTCATCACACAAATGGGGGGATAACTGCCAAAGTAGCCCAGGAGGGGTGGGGGAGGATGGAAGCACCGGGTGGGGTGGTGGAGGAGGCAAGGACAAGGCCACATTGCACTTCAAAACTTATTGAATGCCAGCCTTTTGTTGCTTGGGCAGTCCTTTGGGGTGGAGTGGTTGGGTGCCCGGAGGCCCCCCGCCACTGCATTCTTGAGCATCTGGGTGAGGAGGCTATGGAGCTTGGGGAGGAGGGCAAGCGGTTACACAGGGGCTGCAGCAGCGGTCTGAGCTCCTGCTGCCTTTCCTGCACCTCAACAATACGCCAGAGAATATCAGTTTGATCTTCTAGTAGCCTCAGCATTGCATCCTGCCTCCTCTCATCACACTGATGCCACCTATCATCTCAATCCCGCCACATGTCCTCGCATTCATTTAGTACTTTCCTGCACTCTGACAGTGTCTGCCTCCATGCATTCTGCTGGGCTCTTTCAGTGTGGGAGGACTGCGTGAGCTCAGAGAACATTTCATCACGAGTGTGGTTTTTTTGCCTTCTAATCTTAGCCGGCCTCTGGGACACAGATGATACGGGGAGCGTTGAAACATTTGCAGCTGCGGGAGGAAAAAAGGGAGACTAGTATTTTAAAAGACACATTTTAGAGAACAATAGGTAGCCTCTTTCACGGTGAACCAAGCTGTTAACATTACATGGTTTCAAACAGCAGTGCCCTCATCTCCCATACCAAGCACCCATTGGGTTGGCCATTTAAAAGAAGGGGCTGTGGTTTTCGGGTTAATGTGCAGCACAAACTCAACTAACCCCCCCCCACACACACACACCCCCTATTCTCTGGGATGATCGCTTCACCCCTCCCTCCACCGCGTGGCGCACAGCGGGGATGATTTCTGTTCAGCCACAGGCAAACAGCCCAGCAGGAACAGCCACCTCTGAATGTCCCCTTAATAAAATTCCCCTATTTCAACCAGGTGACCATGAATGATATCACTCGCCTGAGGATAACACAGAGAGATAAAGAACAGATGTTGCTTGAATGCCAGCAACCACCGGGACCATACACTGCCATGCTTTGTTATGCAATGATTCCAGACTATGTGCTACTGGCCTGGCATGGTAAAGTGTCCTACCATGGAGGATGGAATAAGGCGGCCCTCCTCAGAAACCTTTTGCAAAGGCTTTGGGAGTACATCCAGGAGAGCTTCACTGAGATGTCCCTGGAGGATTTGCGTTCCATCCCCATACACGTTAACAGACTTTTCCAGTAGCTGTACTGGCCACGAATGCATCCCAAGTGTTCAGGGCAAATTAATCATTAAACATGTTTGCTTTTAAACCATGTACAATATTTACAAAGGTACACTCACCAGAGGTCCCTTCTCTGCCTTCAAGGTCAGTGAGCCCGCCTTGGGTGGGTTGGGAGGGTACTGGGTCCAGGGTGATAAACAGTTCCTGGCTGTCGGGGAAAACGTTTTCTCCTCTTGCATGCTGGGTGCTATCTTCCTCATCCCCAAAATCCGCATTCCTGTTGCGTGAGAATCCATTGACGGAGTCCACACACAGGGGTGGGGTAGTTGTAGGGGCGCACCCTAGAATGGCATGCAGCTCATCATATAAGCAGCATGTCTGGGGCTCTGACCCAGAGCGGCCATTTGCCTCTCTGGTTCTTTGGTAGGCTTGCCTGAGCTCCTTAAGTTTCATGCAGCACTGCTGCGGGTTCCTGTTATAGCCTCTGTCCTTCATGTTCTTGGAGATTTTTTTCAAATATTTGGGCATCTCGTCTTTTGGAACAGAGTTCTGATAGCACAGATTCGTCTCCCCAAACAGCGATCAGATCCAGTACCTCCCGTTCGGTCCAGGCTGGAGCTCTTTTGCAATTCTGGGACTGCATGTTCACCTGTGCTGATCAGCTCGCCATGCTGGCCAAACAGCAAATTAAATTCAAAAGTTCACGGGGCTTTTCCTGTCTACCTGGCCAGTGCATTGGAGTTGAGAGTGCTGTCCAGAGCAGTCACAATAGAGCACTCTGGGATAGCTCCCGGAGGCCAATACCGTTGAATTGCGGCCACACTACCCCAAATTCGACCCAGCAAGGTTGATTTCAGCGCTAATCCCCTCGTCGGGGAGGAGTACCGAAATCGATTTTAAGAGTCCTTTAAGTCAACAAAAAGGGCTTCGTCATGTGGATGGGTGCAGGATTAAATCGATCTAATGCTGCTAAATTGACCTAAACTCGTAGTGTAGACCAGGGGTTAATGTAGCCCACCAGTTTATGCATGAAGGAGTGGAAGGGACTTTAAGTAGGCTACAGTAAGTAGCAGAATGGGAGTGTATGGAAGATGATGTTAAAACATGGATGCGAAATTGTGCGCAGTGTGCTCAGGACAAGGCTCATCCTCCGCGCTAGCAACCCAGGAAGCACCAACAAAGGCTTGGGCCATGGCACAGGGTTCAAATTGATTTTATTGATAAATTGCCAAGGAATAAGGAAGGATTTGAGTATTTATTGGTGATAATTGATTCCTTTTCAGGATGGGTGGATGCATTTCCTACTAAAGATAATAATTTGGTAGTGGCCAAAAAGATTTTAATGAGGTAGTATGTAGATATGGCACCCGCGAAATAACAGATTCTGACAATGGGGGAGCCTTTGTAGGAATTAAAAAAAAAAAAAACACGACAGTGATACAAGCCTTGGGAATTAAACAAAAGCTCCATATACCGGCCATGTAGAGCGCATCAACTGCACTATTAAGGAAGTGCTCCAGAAGGTAGTAAATCACACGGGGAAAGACTGGCTGGATAAACTGACTCTGATTTCGGCTGCTATCTGCAGCAGTAATAGACCAAGGACTAAAATTCAACCCTTCCAAATTCTGTTTGGACATCCAATGTGCCTAATAATTGATCCTAGTTACCTGGTACAGGATCAAGACGAGAGATCTAATATAACCCAGCATGATTATTTTCAATGGCTCAAACAGTTACAAGAAGATAAAACCACCCTCCAGTATAGGGTTAATCAGGCCATCAAACACATGAACAACAAAATTCAGAAACAAAGGCACACAAAGGCAGCCTTGTGGGAAACAGGGGACCAAGTCATGTACCTTAAAATGTGAAAAAGGGACCACTCACTGGAATCAAAGTGGATAGGCTCTTACTCCATAGTGGACTATCTGAGACCACTGGTATACCGCATTGAAAAAGATGGAAACCTGAAATGGTTACATGTTTCACAAATTAAACTATTTACATAAATAATGATGTTTGGATTCTTTCCAGAAAAGGACATCCCGGAACCTGAGCACGAGGCGCTGCTTAACCACCGCAATTTTAATCCACAGAGAATGAGACTCCAGTGTAAGGCCTGGTTTTACCTACTTCTGGGAACTTTTAGTTGGGGTCAGATGACACCTTCTGCCTGGGAAACTGGGCAAAGGCTAGAGGAGGAGCCGGGGTGTGTGGCTAGGTGAGACTGTGGGAAGGGGTTTCAGTTTTGGAGCTGGCTGGGGAAATGGAGGGAGGTCCAGCATCGGGATCTGAGCCCCCTGCCCCACCAAAATGGACCAGACTGAAAGGTCCTGGTTTCTGTACCTACAAGCTCTGTTTTGGACTGTGTTCCTGTCATCTAATAAACCTTTTGTTTTACTGGCTGGCTGAGAGTCTCGGTGAATTGCAGGAAGTGGGCGGTGCAGGGCCCTGACTCCCCCACATTCTGTGACAACTGGTGGCAGAAGTGGGATGTACTGCACCCTGTGGATGGCGCTTCCTGCAGTAAGTGACTGGGGAGCAGTAAAACAGAGGGCGATTAACGAGGACCAGGTGTGCTGAAGGCTCAGAGAGGAGCGGTTTCAGAGGGGGGGTGGTCGGAGAAGCTACGCTTAACCCTTAAGAGGGTGTGACCAGCGAGAAGGACTGTTGCAGTAATGGGGTCCCCCTGGAGACCGCGGTGACAGATTTCAGGGGTGGAGAAGTCGGTGGCTTGACCCTCGGAAAGAGGTGGTGACCTGGATAAGGGCTGGCACAGTCGGGGTTCTTCCTGGAAACCATGGGGAGCTGAGAGCACACAGGCCTGCCAGTCCACAGCCACTTGGGAACAACGGGAAGATGTATAACTATTGCCTTAAGAGCGACCTGGTCGAGCTGTGCAAGCAGAGAGGGCTGCGCATTGGAAAGCTCACCAAAGAACAGCTGATTGCCCAGATGGAGGAGGAGGATCGCTCGGAGGAGCCGATCCCCGTCTGAGGGAAGCAGCCCGACAGATGCAGCGCGGGCACCGTTGTCTGGCTGGCTGAGAGTGGTTAGACTGCTGCCGAGGACATTCTGACGCCCCTACTACCTATGGCTAGGGGAGGGGCTGGAAGGAGCCCAGTGAACTCTAAGGGCACCCTGACCTCTGCATCCAGCAAGGGATCCTCATGGCAGAGCTCCCCATCGCTGGAGCTGAGGTGGCTGGAACGGGAGAAGGAGATAAAATTTAGAGCTGGAGAAGTGGGAGAGAGAACGGCAGCAGGAACTAGAGTTGGCAAGGCTGAGGAGCAGACAGCCCCCTGCTGCGGTGAGTGAGAGGGGACCCAGGACTGCATGGAGCTTTGATAAGTGCATCCTGTCCCAGTTTAAGGAAGGGGAGGACATAGATGAATTCCTGATTGCCTTTGAGAAGGCCTGCGAGCTGAACAGGGTTGACCCTGCAGACGGGCTCCGGTTTCTCACCCCCTTACTGGACCCCAAAGCTGTAGGGATGTACAGCCGAATGGAAGGGGACTATGAACTGTTCAAAAAGGCCCTGCTACACAAATTTGGGCTGACTCCTGAGGCATACTGGAGCAACTGTATGAACAATGCCCATCTGACCTGAGGACATGGTTGGTGGACAAAAGTTTGTGGACAGCCGGTCAGGGGGTGGAAAGAAGGAGTCCCAAAAGAATAAGTGCACCATGATGCAGAGAGAGACTCACCCTGGGACCCACCCAAAGGGGGAATGTGGAGAACCCCCTCCCAAGGGGAACAGGACCAACCGACCGGCTCGAGGGGACCCACAGGACATGGGCTGCTATTATTGTGGCCAGAGGGGCCACATACGGACCCAGTGCCCCAAGCTCAAGGACAGACTGAGCAGACCGAACCCACACAGGGTTAACTGGGTAGAGACACAGCCGGAGGAAGGACAGGCTTCCCAGGCAGGAAGGCTGACAGCTTACCAACTGCTCAGGAGGGAGGAGTTTCCCAGACCAGTTCCTCTGGGAGTCTGGATGCTCCGGACTCAAGGTTCTCATTTTACAGGGTGGGTGCGGGGTTGTCCCTGCCAAGCGAGTGCCTTGTTCCCCCTAGAGGTGGATGGGAGGAAGGTCAATGGATACTGGGACATGGGCTCTGAGGTGACGCTGGCCCAGCCCAAGGTGGTGGTCCCAGATCGGGGGGTGCCCAACACCTACCTGACCCTGACAGGGGTGGGTGGGACCCCATTCAAGGTGCCCATGGTGAGGGTACATCTGAAATGGGGGGCCAAGGAGGGCCCCAAGGACATGGGGGTCCACCATCATTTGCCCACTGAGGTGTTGATGGGGGTGACCTAGAGGACTGGTCAAGCAACCCCCAGAACACCCTAGTCGTGACCTGTAGCCAGAGTTGGTGAGGGGCACTACACCCTGACATCAGGGAGGGTACCTCACCGGAGGTGCAGGACCCTACCCCGGTGGGGAGGAAGTGCCAAAGGAAGGGACAAGGCTCAGAGGGGTGGCAGTTTCAGACCCGGCCGGTGAGAGGGAGCAGATGCCCATCCCTACCCCAGCTGCTGAGTTCCAGGCTGAGTTGCAGAAAGATCCCTCCTTGTGGAAGCTAAGGGACCTGGCTGGCCTCAGTGCGGCACAGACCATGGGGAGAGGTTCCCAGGAGAGGTTCCTGTGGGAGAAGGGATTCCTGTACCGAGAATGGGTTCTCCCAAGGGAAGTGGCATCATGGGGGATCCGGAGGCAGCTGGTGGTCCCCCAGAAGTATTGCCACAAGCTACTGTACCTGGATCATGACATCCCTCTCTCAGGACACCAGGGAATCTGGAGTACCAGGCAGAGGCTCCTACAGAACTTTTACTGGCCTGGGGTCTTTACTACTGTCCGACAGTACTGCCGATCCTGTGACCCCATCAGAGGGTGGGGAAGGCCCGGGACAAGGGGAAAGCAGCTTTGAGACCTCTGCCCATTATAGAGGAGCCTTTTCAGAAGGTGGCTGTGGACAGAGTGAGGCCTCTCAGCAAGATGACTCTGTCGGGGAAAAATTACATTCTGGTGGTGGTAGATTTCGCTACCCGCTACCCCGAGGCAGTGGCCTGGTCTTCTATTGAAGCAGACACTGTGGCGGATGCACTGCTGACCATTTTCAGCCAAGTGGGGTTCCCCAAGGAAGTCTTGACAGACCAAGGATCCAACTTCATTTCAGCCCTGCTCCAGTGCTTCTGGGAGAAATGTGGGGTCCGGCACATCTGGGCCTCAGCATATCACCCCCAATCCAACGGGCTGATGGAGTGGTTCAATGGAACTGTAAAGATTATCCTGAAAACCTTTATGAACCAGCACCCGCAGGACTGGGACAAGTACTTACCCCACCTGCTGTTCGCATACAAGGAAGTGCCCCAGGAATCTACCGGGTTTTTGCCTTCTGAACTGTTATATGGAGAAGGATAAGGGGGCCCTGGGATCTGATGAGAGACGAATGAGAGGGGAAGGCCGTTCCCAATGGAGCATCAGTGGTGGAGTATGTCTTGACCTTCTGAGAAAGGCCTGCTGTGCTCATGGGCTTGGCCAAGGAGAATCTGGCCAGAGCCCAGAGGAAGCAGAAGGTCTGGTATGACAGCATGGTGCGGGCCCGTGCCTACGCCACCAGAGACCAGGTGATGGTTCTCATCCCCGTGAGAACAAAAACTACAAGCTGCCTGGGAAGACCCTTTCAAGGTTGTCAAGCATCTAAATGAGGTAAACTATGAGGTGGAACTGTCCAACTGGGCACTCTGTCACTGGGCGTACCATGTTAATATGATGAAGCCATATTATGACAGGGGGAATGTGGTGTTGGCTGTGTGTGGACATTGGGAGGAGAAGGGACATGACCATTTGTAGATCTATTCCCTGAGACAGGAGCTGGCTCCTCCTTGGAAACAATTCCTCTCTCTGATCAGCTACACCCTGTCCAGCAAGCTGAGATCAGAGGGTGCTGCATTTGTACTGACAGCTATTTTCCAACCAGCCTGGACTCACTAATGTGACTGTTCACTGGGTGGAGACAGGATCGCATCCTCCTATAAGATGCTTCCCCTTTCAAGTTGCAGGGAAAACTTCTCAGGGCCTGGAAAGAGAGGTCAGTGACATGCTGCTTTGGGGGGTGATCCAGCCATCTTCCAGCCCTTGGGCTTCACCTGTGGTGCTGGTCCCCAAAAAGGACGGGTCAATCCAGTTCTGTGTGGACTATCCGAAGCTTAATGCCATCACTGTGTCTGATGCCTACCCCATGCCTGACGAGCTCCTAGACAAGCTGGGAGGCGCTCGGTACCTTACCACCATGGATCTTACAAAGGGCTACTGGCAGGTACCACTGGATGCAAATGCCAGACTGAAATCTGAAATCTGCCTTTACCACCCCTCTGGGGCTCTATGATTTCCTAACCTTGCCTTTTGGCCTCAAGGGGGCGCCAGCCACCTTCCAGCGCCTGGTGGATCAGCTACTGAGGGGGATGGAGAGTTTTGCCGTGGCGTACATTGACGACATCTGTGTCTTTAGCCAGACCTGGGAGGACCATGTGTCCCAGGTTAAACAAGTGCTGGACCGACTCCAGGAGGCTGGACTGACCGTAAAACCGGAGAAGTGCAAGGTGGGGATGGCTGAAGTTTCTTACCTGGGCCACTGGGTGGGGAGCAGCTGCCTAAAGCCAGAAACAGCCAAGGTGGAGGCGATCAGAGACTGGCCCGCTCCCCAAACCAAAAAGCAGGTCCAAGCCCCTTTTGGGATGATGGGGTGTGAGCGTTTGAGCCTCTGGTTACAGGGCAGTACAACCTAGTGGCCAGAGTCCCTCCCACTCCACCGGGCCGCGGCCTATGGCCCTAACTGCGGTGTAGGACTTTGCCACTAGCTCAGCGGGGGATGTGGGAGGTCCTACCGAAACACGCTGAGGCTTATCAGGGGCAAGGTACCAGTCTGTCACCCTCCCCTCGGGTCGCTTCCTACCCGCTTGATAGTTGGGGTCTCCCATGAGTCCCTAGGTTCTCTGCGGGGCTCCGGGTCACTTGCCTCCTCAGGTTCCTCTCGTAGTAGGGCTTCGAGCCGGCCTGGAGAGGCTTCCATCCCCGGCACCTTCACGGGCGGTGGCTGGTCCTTCACAGGAGCTTCCCGGTCAGGTCCTTCCCCTGTGGCCGCCAGCCCAGACTGAGCTGAGCTCCCTCCTTTTATACTCCCAGAGCACTTGGCGCATGCCCAGTACGGAAGGAGCGGAACTTCTGCTGTCAGTGCTACTGGTCTGACACTGCTGGGGCTAGTGCGGGGTGGTGCTGCCCCATCACACGGGGTATTAGCAAAGATTTGTGCCACACTTTAGCTCCATAGCTGCCCCCATCACTGAGCTACGCAAGAAGGGGAAGCCAGATTAGGTGGTCTGGACCGAGCAGTGCCAGAGGGCTCTCCGGGTGCTGAAGGAGGGTCTGGTCAGTGGCCCAGTTCTGGCAAACCCAGACTTTGACAAGCCCTTTATGGTGCTGACCGACGCCTCAGACACAGGGCTGGGTGCGGTGTTAATATAGGCTGATGAAAAGGGGGAGAGACACCCCATCGTGTACTTGAGGAAGAAGTTGCTACCCTGGGAGCAGAACTACGCAGCCATCGAGAAGGAATGCCTGGCCACGGTGTGGGCCCTGAAGAAACTAGAGCCATCTCTCTTTGGGCGACACTTCACCGTGCACACCGACCACTCTTCCCTGGCCTGGCTGCACCAGATGAAAGGAGCCAACGCCAAGCTCCTGAGGTGGAGCCGGCTCCTGCAGGATTACGATATGGACGTGGTCCATGGGAAGGGAAGTGCCAATGTGATAGCTGATGCGTTGCCCCAGAGAGGGGGGCCTGAACTTCCCCAGGTCACTGGTTACAGCAGGGATGGGCAAATTGTATGCAGGGCCAGGGCAGGGGGCAGGGGTGCAGGAGGGGGTGCAGTGTGCAGGAAGGGGCTCAGGGCAAGGGATTGGGGCAGAGAAGGGGTGCAGACTATATGAGGGGGCTCATATAGTGGGGAGTTGGGGGCAGGAGGGGTGTGGGGTGCAGCAGGGGGCTTAGGGCAGGGAATTGGGGGGCGGGGGACAGGAGGGGTGAGGGCTCCAGCCTGGCGCCACTTACCTAAAGTGGCTCCGGGGTGGCAGCGGCGCACACTGGGGCCAGGGCAGGCTCCTTGGAAGGAAGCGCTGCGGCCCCTGGGGGAGAGGGGGTGGAGGGCTCCACATGCGCTGCCCTTGCCGCACCTCCAGGTACCTCCCCCAAAGCTCCCATTGGCCGCAGTTCCCCGTTCCCAGCCCATGGGAGCTGCTGGGGGTGGTGCCTGGAGGCAAGGGCAACACACGGAGCCCTCTGCCCCCCTGCCTGGGGGCCCCAGGGAAGTGGTGCTGGCCGCTTCTGAGAACGGCGTGGGGCCCGCGGCGCCATGGGGGGCAATTCCAAGGGCCGGATCCAAAGCCCTGAGGGGCCGGATGCGGCCTGAGGGGCCAGATGCAGCCCGCGGGCCGTAGTTTGCCCACCCCTGGGTTAGCGTGACCCACTCAGTTCAGTCTCGAAGGGGAGAGAGAGAGTTGATGGCGTAAGGAGAATTGACCTGGTAATGTTGCATGGGAGTTTTACTGGTACTGTCTGCATTGGTGCTGGTGGGATATCAGGGGGTGACTTGAAGGATGATACTGGAGCACGTAACCTGAGCCCAGGAGGAGGTTGGGGCCAGGTGACACCTGCTCGGGAAACTGGACAAAGGCTGGAGGAGGAGCTGGGGGCTGTGGCTGGGTGAGACTGCGGGAGGGGATTTCAGTTTTGGAGCTGGCTAGGGAAATGGAGGGAGGTCTGGCACCGGGGTCTGGGGTCCCTGCCCCCCAAGATGGACCGGACTGAGGGGTCCTGGTTTCTGTACCTACAAACTCTGTTTTTGGCTATGTTCCTGTCATCTAATAAACTTTCTGTTTTACTGGCTGACTGAGTGTCTCGGTGAATGGCAGGAAGTGGGAGGTGCAGTGTCTTTACTCCCCCACACTCCGTGACACCCTCCTCATCCCCCCATCCCTTCCCATCTACCTACCTCCCTTGTCATCCCTTCCCATCCCCCATCCCTTCCCATCAACCTACCTACCCCCCTCATCATCCCTTCCCACCCATCTACCTATCCCCCTCATGCCCCTATCCCCATCTGACCCCACCCATCTACCTATTCCCCCCTTCTCATACCTCCACCCCCCCCCCCATCCCTTCACACCAACCTATCATAGAATATCAGGGTTGGAAGGGACCTCAGGAAGTCATCTAGTCCAACCACCTCCCTAGGTAACCCATTCTAGTGCTTCACCACCCTCCTAGTGAAAAAGTTTTTCCTAATATCCAACCTAACACCCCCCCCCCACACACACACACACACACTGCAACTTGAGACCATTACTCCGTGTTCTGTCATGTGGTACCATTGAGAACAGTCTAGATCCATCCTCTTTGGAACCCCCTTTCAGGTAGTTGAAAGCAGCAATCAAATCCCCCCTCATTCTTCTGTTCTGCAGACTAAGCAATCCCAGTTCCCCCCTTCCCACCCATCTACCTATCCCCCTCCCCATCCCCCCAATACCCCCATCCCTTCCCACCAACCTATCCCTTGCCTCATCCCCCCATCCCCTCCTCCTCCCCCTCCCCACCCATCTACCTATCCCCCTCCCCATCCCTTCCCACCAACCTACCTATCTTCCCATCCCTCCACACAGACATCATGACCACCCCTCTCCCTAGACACACACTCCTCCAACCAAAGCCCCCTTCCACACACACGCAGCTCCTCCATCCCACCCCATCCCCCCTTCCATACCTCCACACACACACACGGGGTCAGATGGAGAGACGGGGCTGGGGAGGGGAAATAGGGAGGTCTGTCGCTCCACACTCACCTGGGACAAGTGGCCCCTTGCCAGCACATCCGGCTCTCCCCACAGTCCAGCTCCTGTCTCCTAGACCATGAGGAGGAGGGGCACAGACTGATAGCACTGGTCTACAATTTTTGAGAAGTCGTCTGCTTCAGAGATACATAATAAATAGCACATTTTATTTTGATGTGCTGAATTCAAATATGACAATTAAAACAACTGATTAGCTACTGTTTAAGATATTTAAGTTTTTACATTTTATGTCTATGTATATTGTGTAGATAGTAGAGTTTTAATCATAAATTGTAAACCTAGGTCTTTTCATGTGTTTATGGTTGCTTTACATGATAATATTTCACCTGTCCTGTTTATGTAACACTTTAAAAATCAGCAAAAGGGTTATATAAATAAAATTTATTACGAAATAAAAAGGCAAAAAACTATTATGTACATAGTTTAGTCCTATTCAGTGTCTACTCGGCGCTTCTTGGCTTGTCTCTTGTATTCATTAAATGGAGCATCTCTTGTCACTGTCCAGCAATAGTCTGCAAGCATTGATGGGCTCCATTTGCTTTGATAGTGTTTCTCCATTCTTGCAATGTCCTGGTGAAATCGCTCGCCGTGCTCGTCGCTCACTGCTCCGCAGTTCGGTGAAAAAAAATCTAGATGAGAGTGCAAAAAATGTATCTTTAGTGACATGTTGCAACCAAGGCTTTTGTATGCCTTGAGGAGGTTTTCCACCAACAACCTGTAGCTGTCTGCCTTGTTGTTTCCGAGAAAATTTATTGCCACTAACTGGACGGCTTTCCATGCCGTCTTTTCCTTGCCACGCAGTGCATGGTCAAATGCATCATCTCGAAGAAGTTCACGAATCTGAGGACCAACAAAGACACCTTCCTTTATCTTAGCTTCACTTAACCTTGGAAATTTTCCACGGAGGTACTTGAAAGCTGCTTGTGTTTTGTCAATGGCCTTGACAAAGTTCTTCATCAGACCCAGCTTGATGTGTAAGGGTGGTAACAAAATCTTCCTTGATTCAACAAGTGGTGGATGCTGAACACTTTTCCTCCCAGGCTCCAATGACTGTCAGAGTGGCCAATCTTTCTTGATGTAGTGGGAATCTCTTGCATGACTATCCCATTCGCAGAGAAAACAGCAGTATTTTGTGTATCCAGTCTGCAGACCAAACAAGAGAGCAACAACCTTCAAATCGCCACAAAGCTGCCACTGATGTTGGTCATAGTTTATGCACCTCAAAAGTTGTTTCATGTTGTCATAGGTTTCCTTCATATGGACTGCATGACCAACTGGAATTGATGGCAAAAGATTGCCATTATGCAGTAAAACAGCCTTAAGACTCGTCTCCGATGAATCAATGAAGAGTCTCCACTCATCTGGATCGTGAACGATGTTGAGGGCTGCCATCACACCATCGATGTTGTTGCAGTCTACAAGATCACCTTCCATGAAGAAGAATTGGACAAGATCCTTTTGACGGTCACGGAACATGGAAACCATAACATCACCTGCCAGGAGATTCCACTGCTGTAGTCTGGAGCCCAACAGCTCTGCCTTACTCTTGGGTAGTTCCAAATCCCTGGCAAGGTCATTCAGTTCACCTTGTGTTATGAGGTGCGGTTCAGAGGAGGAGGATGGGAGAAAATGTGGGTCCTGTGACATTGATGGTTCAGGACCAGAAGTTTCATCCTCTTCCTCGTCTGACTCAAGTGAGAATGATTCTGGTGCATCAGGAACCAGCAGTCCTTCTCCGTGGGGTACTGGGCGTATAGCTGATGGAATGTTTGGATAATGCACAGTCCACTTTTTCTTCTTTGACACACCTTTCCCAACTGGAGGCACCATGCAGAAGTAACAATTGCTGGTATGATCTGTTGGCTCTCTCCAAATCATTGGCACTGCAAAAGGCATAGATTTCCTTTTGCTGTTCAACCACTGGCGAAGATTTGTTGCACAAGTGTTGCAGCATATGTGTGGGGCCCACCTCTTGTCCTGATCTCCAATTTTGCAGCCAAAAGAAAGGTGATAGGCTTTCTTAACCATAGTGGTTATACTGCGCTTTTGTGATGCATAAGTCACTTCACCACAAACATAACTTCTGCTATCTGCACTGTTCACACAAGTACGAGGCATCTCTGCTCATTTTGGCTAAACAGAAATGTGTCCCTTTGCAAAATCAGGTTTCAGAGTAGCAGCCGTGTTAGTCTGTATCCGCAAAAAGAACAGGAGTACTTGTGGCACCTTAGAGACTAACAAATTTATTAGAGCATAAGCTTTCGTGGACGTTGGGTTGTAGTCCACAAAAGCTTATGCTCTAATAAATTTGTTAGTCTCTAAGGTGCCACAAGTACTCCTGTTCTTTTTGCAAAATCAAACACTGACAAATAAGAGCACGACACTGTATGATTTCTAGAGCTGATATAGGACAATTTGTTCAGCAGAGTGATGTAAGCTTTGTTATGATTGCATCATCCATGACTTCTAGGAATAACATGATGCAATTCATATCATGTATGATGCAATACCAGCTTCAGATTGCATCATTCATTGTTTTGCCTAAAAAGCAAGTACTGTCCAAACCCAGTCATAGATTTATTCATAGATCCAGTCAAAGATGTATTTTAGTCATTTCTGGTTTAAATTGAGATCCCTTCTCTTTATAACTCACTTATCCTCCGCCATTCCCAAGTCAAGGATCATATATACTGACCCAATAGCATATCTTGAAAACTAGAGCCAATCAACAATTTTAAGCATCATTTTCGTTCTCAGTGACCCAGAATTAGTAATGTTTGACTACATTTATTTCAGAAGTATTTTGGCTGTAGAGCAGTGTAGCCTGTCCCTCATCGCCAATAGCACCACTAGTTAAACACTAGGAAAGCAGGTCTGTAATTCACTGCTGGGACAGCTCTGCCCGCGGCATCTGGAGAGTCCAGTGGGTTCAGGTTACTGTACCATGGGCATGGCTGACTTTCCCAGTCTGGGGTCAGGGCCCCATCACACCCCTGGCTGTACACACAAGAGACAGACCCTGACCCAGAGCTCACAGTCTAAGCAGCCAGCCACTAAGGAGCTTCCCCTGCTCCATAGCCCTGTCTGTACTGGAGAAGAGCCAAGGTCCCCAATGGCTCAGTGCAGGTACAACCTTAGCAAGACCTCCTACAGAAAGGGAGCCATGAGGCAACAACCCTGCCATTCTCACAACTTTCTCCAGGTGCACACTGCATTCCCCTCTCAAAGCTTATTGGGATTTGCCAGGACAGGGGGCTTAAGAGCGACCTCTCACAGCTGATGGCATGGGGTCTTCAGCAACCACAGAATCCATGGCCAGGGTAACATGTCCCAGCCTGAAAATGGTACCTCCAGCAGCACAGTGCCCCCTACTGCCACACTGGGGTATTGGGGCCCGCACTGACTGCAAGGAGAGAGTGTGTCCATTCACATCCCCACCTTGCTCTGTGTAATACAGCTCCCTCTAGTGCCATGATAGGGTACTGGGCCCAGCACTGACTGAGTGGGGAGAGCACCCCCTAATAGACCCCAACCCACTGACTGTAGCACAGCAACCCCTAACACTGCACTTGGGCATTGACTGCCAGGGAAGAGCATCTCTATTGAGCTCCCACCCCACTCCCTGTAGCAACCTGGGTTTTTACTAAGACCAACTGTTAGGAACGGTATCCAGAAGTCCAGACACCTGCCATTGGACTGCTCCTATGGTGCACATTGAGGTGTCTAGTATTAGAAAAATAGATCTGGCTAAGAATCAGAAATAAACAAGCCAGACATACTTTATCACATGTTTCATTACCCTGTCAGTGGCTCATGTGAAAGCCGCATCTGCAGCCCACCTGGAGAAACCTCCAGCAAGCAGATTAGTAATAACCTTTCCATAACAGCTCCCCTATAAATACCTGAGGGCTGGGGCTTGTTCTTTTCTGTCCAACAGCCTGCAGAGAAGTATGACAATGTGGCTCGTGCTGGCGTTGCTTGCGGTGGCAGGTAATTATGTTGTATGCAGCCAGGCTAGCTTGTGGAGCTCGGTAGTGACGAGTGGCAGGGACATAGCTGCAAAGTCAGAGTGAAATTAAACAGGCTCCAGCTAAGGATTAAAATGAAACAAAGTGTAATTTCTGCTGGAACTAGTGCATTAGTAATGGAGCAGCTGAAACCTCTGGGTTCACCTGGGCATCGCTGCGTCCATGCTCTGTATTAGGGACGGATGAAGGGCCAGGTCCTCTGCTGTGTCCTGCCTCTGTCCAGCAGGAGTGGAGATGTGTGTTGACTAATATATGCTGGGCTAGTGCTTATATAACTCACATTATCAATAGGTATGTGTTTTAATACTTACTGATATATAAGAGCAATATAACCGTTACATAGCCTAGAGTGGTCTATGCTTGTTACAGAACCCTGCTCACTTATGCTAAGTATCCCATAACCCCTTCCATTTTCTAAAGAAAGTTTTGGCTTAAGCAAATAGGGAAGCTGTCAAGCCCAGGACAGATGACAGTTTTACCATAGCACCAGATAAGGAATTGCTCTTACAGGCCTATACTGGAATGTCCCTAAGGAAAAGGACAAGACATGATCATTCTACCCTCTCTCAGACCCAGGAGGTGCCTTCATGCTCTTTGGTCCCTGGAATGCAAGTCTTCAGAACAAAGAGATAAGGGGTAGGACATGGTATTAGTTAAATCTAGTTTCAGATGACATACAGAGTACCTTGTACTTGTAAACAGACAGGGTATAAAAAGATGGCTTTAGGGGCGCAACTTCATGAGCACACCTTCCGTGTTAGGTGAATGTAACAACGCTGAATGAGACGGCTTCCTGGAGACTGGTATCGTATAGAACCTTTTCCCTGTACTATCTTATTACTGGCTTTCAGCAATAAACCTCGCTGATCCTGGTTATTTGGTCACTTGAATCTACCTCATAACAAACCGAAGTGTAGTCAAGCAACAGCCTATGCAATTTAACAATCCATGCAGATAAATGGTAACAGAGCAGTGGCGCACTGCCGCACAGGAGAGAGCCCTGTCTATCTAACAGTGGTATTTAAAATGACTATTGCCAAAATAAGGCCCCTAATCCAGCAACTTATAGTGCACAAACCCAATGGGCTGACTCACCTGAGTAAGGTCATATGTATGCACGAGTGTTTGCAGGATCAGGGCCTAAACAATGAATCCCACAAGCCAAATGGGCATCCTAGACTCACACGTGCTCAGTCTGCACCACCTTGCCAGTGCTCGAGTTTAATGCTCCTGACAGACACGTTCCCTCCCCCTGCAGATTGTAAACAAGGCCCTTTATCTCTCTAAGAGTTTATCCAAATGACACTGGAGGATCATTTTCAATGTCTAAAATGCTCCCATGTCACTGATCATGGCAGAGACTGGTGCAAACGCCTGAGTTCTAGTCACCCCGATTGGGATTTATTCACCTTCTGCATTTTGCTCGTCTCAGGCAAGTGGAACAAGTCTCAGCAGTTTCATTTCCTGGCTTCTGTCTGCATGAGTCAAGGCTCTTGTGGTGCGTTTCCAACACAGCAAGAAAATGTAAAAAACCCAAGGAGAGACAGCAGCAGTCCCCGATCCCACAGTCCGACCCGTACAGAGAGCACTAGCCCACTGGAGTCCCACTGAGAGAACATCTGTGTGGATCCCATTACAGGAGTGGGCTCATGGTCCCATTAAAGCAACACTCCTGGGTTTAGGTTCTCTAAAGTCCTCCAATTACAAAATCGACACCTAAGGATTCGACACACTAACAGCATCCATCCTGGTCAGCGCCAGGGCCCACCACCAGCTCGTCAGACCCAAAGAGGGGACGGGAACAAGAGTCCAGAGCTTTCCCAGCCCCGCTGCAGGCATTGCCACTTCATTACAGATGTCACCCATGTAATCCAGTGGATGCTTTCTCCCCACAGCTGCTGCACCACAGGGAGTAGACAGGATTGTCGGGGGATACGAGTGCAGCCCCCATTCACAGCCCTGGCAGGTCTCCCTTAATGTCGGGTACCATTTCTGTGGCGGATCCCTCATCACGGACCAGTGGGTGGTGTCAGCTGCCCACTGCTGGTACTAGTAAGTGTGGAATTCTGTCTGTGTGTGTGTGTGTGTGTGTGTGTGTGTGTGTGTGTGTGTGACTGCATCTTTATTGCAGCACCAGGTGGGTGGGAGCAGGCTGAGATTAGAGGGGCTGGTGGGACCTGTCCAGATGGGCTCTGAGCCACCGTTCGTTTCCCAGCCCCGACTCCATGCAGGTGATCCTGGGAGACCACAACATCCAGGTCTTTGAACACACCGAGCACCTGATGCGCATCGAGACCATTGTGTGGCACCCCAGCTATGACTACCAGACAATGGACCATGACATCATGCTCATCAAGTTGGCTCACCCTGTCCGGACTGACGCCTATGTCCAGCCCGTTTCCCTGCCGACCGCCTGCCCAGCTGCCGGCACTTCCTGTGTGGTGTCGGGATGGGGCAATATCCTCAGTGACGGTGGTGAGTTTCGCCCTTTCTGTCTCAGGAGCTCCGAGGCTGCTCAGCACCATCATCTGCTGATGACACGGCCCACGATGTACCAGGCATTTGTGGAAGTCCCTGCCCAGAGAATTCCTAGTCAAAGCACAGACACAGAGAGGCAGGGTTCGGGGGGGAGGGACAGCAAACAGGGATTTTATACAAGTGGGGTACCCTGACCTCCCAAACTCCACTGGAGCCCCCTTCCACAACCCTAGTGATGAGCGCTGAGCCCATCTCTGCACACCCTCCGCCCTGTATTGACACTGCCCAGACCTGGCCAGCTGGCACAGCCCAGAGGTTAGCGTCCGCTGAGGCCGGCTGAGAACTGGTGCTTGAAACAGCGACAGGTGCATGGAGTTAGCACAAGGCCCTTGTTCACATATCTGAGAAAACAAAGGCCAGACACAAGGCAATGGGTATTGCCAACAGTAACTAAACCATCCTCACATGTGCCCCTTCCCCACCCCACAGGGAGCCCATCCATATTTTATAGAGGGGGGAAACTAAGTCAGAGCCCCTCAAGAGCTGTGGACAGAGCCCAGGAGTCCTGACTCCCCCACCCCACACACACCCTGCTCTAACCCACTAGCCCCTATTCCCCTCCCAGAGCCAGGAGAATACCCAGGAATCCTGGCTCCCCCCAACTCTAATCCACTAGCCCCTACTCCCCTCCCAGAGCCAGGGAGAGAATCCAGGTGCGCTCATGCCCACTCAGAGCATTCTGCCTCCCTGGCTAGTGCTCAGGCAGATTTCATCCCTCCCGGGTGCAGCATGGGAAGGAGGAGAATGCCTGGTGCTAACAATTCCCCTCTGCCTTTCAGTGTTCAGCCCCTACAACCTGCAGTGCGTCAACATCCCCATTCTCAGCAACGCAGAGTGCGAGGCCTCCTACCCCGGGATGATCACCAGCACCATGCTGTGCGCTGGCTACCTGGAGGGAGGCAAGGATGCATGCCAGGTGAGGGCTAATAGCCACAGCCCTGTCAGGCTGTTAGAGAGACTCTAGCCCTCCTGCCAGCAGACAGGGGGAGGGATCTGGGTGATGCATGCAGTATAAGGGACTGGGGAGGTACAGTGATTAACCGCCCACTAATTTGCTGGCATCTCCTTCCTCTCAACTTACACACAGGGAGACTCTGGTGGTCCACTGGTCTGCAATGGGGAGCTGCAGGGCATTGTGTCCTGGGGGGTCGGCTGTGCCCAGAAGGACCAACCCGGAGTCTACACCAAAGTCTGCTCCCTGCTGCCCTGGATCAAGAGCACCATGGCTGCCAACTAGTTCGGACAGAATGTTTCACGTCTGGGAACATGTACACTCTCACCACTCCGCTGGACCCAGACAAGGGGAAGAGGGAGGCCATCTCGGTGAGGAGTGGTGATACATAGCCAGAGCAAGTGCAAGAGACCGTAATAAATCCAGCTGCCGCAACAAGTTATTTCTGTGTGTGTTGTGCTCCGGGTCCTAACGATTACAGACTCAGCTAATTAATAATAATTAACATAGCAACTAGTGTTTTAAGGCCAGAAGAGACCTAGTCCGAGCCCTGGAACAGCACAAGCCAGAGAATCTCTCCCAGCGACTCCTGCACTGTAGGGAAATGTTCTGCCCTCTTGGTGCCCCTTTTTTATTCAGTGCTTCTCAAACAATCCCCAAACCTGCAGTCAGATCCGAATGTACACAGGGTCACCAGGGCCTGACCACGCAGATCCCACTGCACACTCAGTGCCACGCAGTCACATCAGTAACTCACCCAGCGCCGCATGTTTGCGCCTTTTGTATTAAAGGGCACGGGTTTAAAAGGGTGTCGGGGCTGGGTGCTAGGCACCGACCCCCAGACACTGCATACATATACCCTGAGAGTTAAGTTCCTCTCCACCAGCCCCCATCTGAGTATTAAGGCTTTCAAGATAGATTGTAGAAACACAGGAATGGCCCATAGTGGGGTGGGGGTGTTTCTCATTCACCGCTCACAGCCCCTACAAAAGGATGGAAATCGTTTTGGCAAATGATCCAACGCTAAAAGCTCTGGGAGCTTGCAGGGGCAGGTGAGTAACTCCATTGACTACAATGGGTTTGACTCACATGAGTAATGTTATGTGTCTGCAGGGTCTTGGTCTTTTCAGGACACAGATTAATTGGGTTTCTAACTGGTGTTAAATGGGGACATTCCAAGCCTGGGGCCAGGAGGGCAAACACCAGAGTGGGATGATTGCTAAACTCTACGGGACATGCAATAAACGCATGAAACTCACTGAGGTGCTCAGACCTCCCCCCACCGCCCCCCTGTTCAGCGATGGGGAACCAGGCTAGTGCAGCGGTTCTCAACCTATTTACCATTGTGGGCTGCATCCAGAATTACCTGCATGGCCCTGAGGATGTCACATGGGCCGAGCTGTGTGTTGATTGAGTGGAACAACAATTCACCGCCAAAGGGATGGCCAGCTGAGTAGTAGATTGCAAAAGGACACAGGTGATGGCCTGGGCACCATTTAAAAACCCAGGACAAATACTGCAAATCACTTCAGGATGTTTGTGGTTCGCGCTCACCTAACAGTGGACAGCCCTAGCCCAAACAGTGCCCCAGACAAGAAGTGTTTTCGGTGCCCCTCCCCCATTTGTTAAACTTTTGAATACTTTATTTTTTTATTGCATTTGTAACTCCTTTCACAACTATGATGCACAATTGCATGCATGATTTATCCCTGTCGTTTCCCCCTTTTGCTGCCAACATCAAAAACCGCACCCTGAACCCAACATCCCCCCAAGCCCAGTAACCAAGGTGGTTGCCTGGGTCACCGGCCCCTAAATCCAGCCCTAGAGCTGGCCCTGAGTCAGGGAGGTAGCAGAGATTTGGTTGTCCTGATCTTGTTGTTTGCACTTTTGATAAATGCAAAGTAATGCACGTTGGAAAACAATCCCAACTATACATACAAAATGGAGTCTAAATTAGCTGTTACCACTCAAGAAAGATCTTGGAGTCATTGTGGACAGTTCTCTGAAAATATCCACTCAGTGTGCAAAAGCATCTGAAAAGGTTAACAGAATGTTAGGAACCATTATGAAAGGGATAGATCAGGGATTGGCAACTTTTGGCACATGGCCTGTTAGTGAAATCCGCTGGCGGGCCAGGATGGTTTCTTTACCTACAGCGTCCGCAGGTTCGGCCAATCGCAGCTCCCACTGTCCGCGGTTCACTGTTTCAGGCCAATGGGGGCTGCGGGAAGCAATGCGGGCCAAGGGATGTGCTGGCTGCCCCTTCCTGCAGCCCCCATTGGCCTGGAATGGCAAACCATGGCCAGTGGGAGCTGCGGTCGGCCGATCCTGTGAATGCTGTAGGTAGACAAGCCATCCCGGCCTGCCAGAGGATTTCCTTGACAGGCCATGTGCCAAAGGTTGCCGATCTCTGGGATAGATAATAAGATATAAAGTGTCCTAATGCCACTATTTAAATCCATGATAGGCCCACATCTTGAATACTGCATGCAGTTCTGGTCACCCCATCTGAAAAAAAGATTTGAATTGGAAGAGATACAGAGAAGGGCAACAAAATTGAGAAAACGTATGGAACAGGTTCCATATGAGAGATTAAAAAGACAGGGACTTTTCAGCTTGGAAAAAGAGATGACTCATGGGGGAATATGATAGATAAATGGTGTGGAGAAAGCAAATAAGGAGGTGTTGTTTACTCCACATAACACAAGAACCAGGAGTCACTCAATGAAATTAATAGGCAGCAAGTTTAAAACAAGCAAAAGGAAGTACTTCTTCACACAATGCACAGTCAACCAGAGGAACTTGTTACCAGATGATGTTGTGCAGGCCAAAAGTATAACTGGGTTCAAAAAAAGAATTAGATAAGCTCCTGGAGGATAGGTCCATCAATGGCTATTAACAGAGATGGTCAGGGATGCAACTCCATGCTCTGGGTGTCCCTAGCCTTTGATTGCCGGAAGCTGGGATTGAACAACATGGGATGGATCACTTGATTGCCTGTTCTGTTCGTTCCCTCTGAAGCACCTGGCACTGGCCACTGTCGGAAGACAAGATACTGGGCCAGGTGGACCATTCATAGAATCATAGAATATCAGGGTTGGAAGGGACCTCAGGAGGTCATCTAGTCCAACCCCCTGCTCAAAGCAGGACCAATTCCCAACTAAATCATCCCAGCCAGGGCTTTGTCAAGCCGGGCCTCAAAAACTTCTAAGGAAGGAGATTCCACCACCTCCCTAGGTAACGCATTCCAGTGCTTCACCACCCTCCTAGTGAAATAGTGTTGCCTAATATCCAACCTAGACCTCCCCCACTGCAACTTGAGACCATTGCTCCTTGTTCTGTTATCTGCTACCACTGAGAACAGTCTAGATCCATCCTCTTTGGAACCCCCTTCAGGTAGTTGAAAGCAGCTATCAAATCCCCCCTCATTCTTCTCTTCTGGAGACTAAACAATCCCAGTTCCCTCAGCCTCTCCTCATAAGTCATGTGCTCCAGACCCCTAATCATTTTTGTTGCCCTCCGCTGGACTCTTTCCAATTTTTCCACATCCTTCTTGTAGTGTGGGGCCCAAAACTGGACACAGTATTCCAGATGAGGCCTCACCAATGTCGAATAAAGGGGAACAATCACATTCCTTGATCTACTGGCAATGCCCCTACTTATACAGCCCAAAATGCGGTTAGCCTTCTTGGCAACAAGAGCACACTGTTGACTCATATCCAGCTTCTCGTCCACTGTGACCCCTAGGTCCTTTTCTGCAGAACTGCTACCTAGCCATTCGGTCCCTAGTCTGTAGCAGTGCATGGGATTCTTCCGGCCTAAGTGCAGGACTCTGCACTTGTCCTTGTTGAACCACATCAGGTTTTTTTTGGCCCAATCCTCTAATTTGTCTAGATCCCTCTGTATCCGATCCCTACCCTCTAGTGTATCTACCACGCCTCCTAGTTTAGTGTCATCTGCAAACTTGCTGAGAGTGCAGTCCACACCATCTTCCAGATCATTAAAGATATTAAACAAAACCGGCCTCAAGACCGACCCTTGGGGCACTCTGCTTGAAACCAGCTGCCAACTAGACATGGAGCGATTGATCACTACCCGTTGAGCCCGAGGATCTAGCCAGCTTTCTATCCACCTTACAGTCCATTCATCCAGCCCATACTTCTTTAACTTGCTGGCAAGAATACTGTGGGAGACCGTATCAAAAGCTTTGCTAAAGTCAAGGAATAACACATCCACTGCATTCCTCTCATCCACAGAGCCAGTTATCTCATCATAGAAGGCAATTAGATTAGTCAGGCATGACTTCCCCTTGGTGAATCCATGCTGACTGTTCCTGATCACTTTCCTCTCCTCTAAGTGTTTCATAATTGATTCCTTGAGGACCTGCTCCATGATTTTTCCAGGGACTGAGGTGAGGCTGACTGGCCTGTAGTTCCCCGGATCCTCCTTCTTCCCTTTTTTAAAGATGGGCATTACATTAGCCTTTTTCCAGTCATCCGGGACCTCCCCTGATCGCCATGAGTTTTCAAAAATAATGGCTAATGGTTCTGCAATCTCATCCGCCAACTCCTTGTGGGCAAATAGAACAGGGGGGCCTTCCTTTTAATAGCCAGAGCTTTGAATCTGAAGGCCCCGAAATAAACCCTCTAGCAGAGATATGTTATGCTGACGGCCTTTATACAGAGTAGTACAGGCCTTAGCATGAGCAAGACTGAACAACACGGTTCTCTGCCAGACTCGGTCAAGGGTAATAACCAGAGGAGTGGGGGGAAAAAGAACCGTGTTGTTCATTCTTGCTCATGCTAAGGCCTGTACTACTCTGTATAAAGGCCGTCAGCAGAACAGATCTCTGCTAGAGGGTTTATTTCGGGGCCTTCAGATTCAAAGCTCTGGCTATTAAAAGGAAGGCCAACCGGTTCTATTTTCCCACATCCTTTAGCATCCTCGGATGCAGCGCATCCGGCCCCATGGACTTGTGCACATCCAGTTTTACTAAATAGTCCCGAACCACTTCTTTCTCCACAGAGGGCTGGTCACCTTCTCCCCATATTGTGCTGCCCAGTGCAGCAGTCTGGGAGCTGACCTTGTTCATGAAGACAGAGGCAAAAAAATCATTGAGTACATTAGCTTTTTCCACATCCTCGGTCACTAGGTTGCCTCCCTCATTCATTAAGGGGCCCACACTTTCCTTGACTTTCTTCTTGTTGCTAACATACCTGAAGAAACCCTTCTTGTTACTCTTAACATCTCTAGTTAGCTGCAACTCCAAGTGTGATTTGGCCTTCCTGATTTCACTCCTGCATGCCTGAGCAATATTTTTTTATTCCTCCCTGGTCATTTGTCCAATCTTCCACTTCTTGTAAGCTTCTTTTTTGCGTTTAAGATCAGTAAGGATTTCACTGTTTAGCCAAGCTGGTCGCCTGCCATATTTACTATTCTTTCTACACATTGGGATGGTTTGTACCTGCAACCGCAATAAGGATTCTTTAAAATACAGCCAGCACTCCTGGACCCCTTTGCCCTTCATGTTATTCTCCCAGGGGATCCTGCCCATCTGTTCCCTGAGGGAGTCAAAGTCTGCTTTTCTGAAGTCCAGGGTCCGTATTGTGCTGCTCTCCTTTCTTCCTTGTGTCAGGATCCTGAACTCGACCATCTCATGGTCACTGCCTCCCAGGTTCCCATCCACTTTTGCTTCCCCTACTAATTCTTCCCTGTTTGTGAGCAGTAGGTCAAGAAAAGCTCTGCCCCTAGTTGGTTCCTCCAGCACTTGCACCAGGAAATTGTCCCCCACACTTTCCAAAAACTTCCTGGATTGTCTGTGCACTGCTGTGTTGCTCTCCCAGCAGATATCAGGGCGATTAAGTCTCCCATGAGAACCAGGGCCTGCGATCTAGCAACTTCTGCTAGTTGCCAGAAGAAAGCCGTGTCCACCTCACCCCCCTGGTCTGGTGGTCTATAGCAGACTCCGACCACGACATCACCCTTGTTGCTCACACTTCTCAACTTTATCCAGAGACTCTCAGGTTTTTCTGCAGTTTCATACCGGAGCTCTGAGCAGTCATACTCCTCTCTTATATAGAACGCAACTCCCCCACCTTTTCTGCCCTGCCTGTCCTTCCTGAACAGTTTATATCCATCCATGACAGTACTTCAGTCATGTGAGTTATCCCACCAAGTCTCCGTTATTCCAATCGCATCATAGTTCCCTGACTGTGCCAGGACTTCCAGTTCTCCCTGCTTGTTTCCCAGGCTTCTTGCATTTGTGTATAGGCACTTAAGATAACTCATCGATCGTCCCTCTTTCTCAGTATGAGACAAGAGTCCTCCCCTCTTGCGCTCTCCTGCTTGTGCTTCCTCCCAGGATCCCATTTCCCCACTTACCTCAGGGCTTTGGTCTCTTTCCCCCGGTGAACCTAGTTTAAAGCCCTCCTCATTAGGTTGGCCAGCCTGCTTGCGAAGATGCTCTTCCCTCTCTTCGTTAGGTGGAGCCCGTCTCTGCCTAGCACTCCTTCTTGGAACACCATCCCATGGTCGAAGAATCCAAAGCCTTCTCTCCGACACCACCTGCGTAGCCATTCGTTGACTTCCACGATTCGACGGTCTCTACCCAGGCCTTTTCCTTGCACAGGGAGGATGGACGAAAACACCACTTGCATCTCAAACTCCTTTATCCTTCTTCCCAGAGCCACGTAGTCTGTAGTGATGCACTCAAGGTCATTCTTGGCAGTATCATTGGTGCCCACATGGAGAAGCAGGAAGGGGTAGCGATCCGAGGGCTTGATGAGTCTCGGCAGTCTCTCCGTCACATCATGTATCCATTGGTCTGACCCATTATGGTCATGACTATGTAGATATTGTTGTAACCACTATTATAGATTTTCAGCAAATCTTGTAGAAAATGGGGCATGTGGGATGTCTAGGAAAAGGTTAGGATTATGCTATCTGTATACATGTATCTTTTTGTATTTGAAGTTATGAGTATTTGCTCTATATCTGTATTTCAAATGTTTGCTCCTAGGGTAACTAACAAGGTAGTTAGCCAGCACATCTTTGAGGGACTATTCAAATTGAGTGGCCCATCAAAAGGGCACTTAACTCATAATGGACCATGGGAGACGCCCATCGACACGGAGTGGCTGTGTAGCGAAGCGAAGACTCACCGGTGCAGTGCCTCCTGCTGGTCATCCAGGGAATTAGCTCTTTTCCAGCTCCAGAGCACCCTCTGCAGGCCGGTGTCTCACCTGCTTCAAGCCCCATATCCCTCCCAGACCCCAGTACCCTTTTCCTCAGGGCTCTGCCCCAGCAGTACCCCCACACCCTGGGTCTCCCCTCCCAGGGGAACCCCCAACCCTCTAAACCCACCTTGTCTCAGTGGCTACTGCCAGTCATCATCTAGCCCCCACTCTCTGGGGCAGATGACAGTCTGTAAAGGCCACTCATCATGGGCAAGGGGGTCAGACCAGCTGCCTCTGCCTATCCCCGGGCTACACCTCTGCAACCCCTGTGCCAGCTTTGGCCTTTAGCAAGGCCCACAGCCCAGGGATTTACCAGGCTGGAGCTCTGCAGTGCCTCCTACCTTTCCCCAGACCTGCTCCATTCCCTGTATCCTGAGCTCCCAGGTAACAGGTCCTTCTCTCTCCACAGCAAAAGAGAGACTGTCTGACCCAGTTCCTCCCTGAGCCCTTATAACAGGGCCAGGTGTGGCCTGGTTGGAGCATGGCCCCAGCTGAGGCTGCTTCCCCAATCAGCCTGGCCTTTTCTCTAGGACCGGGTAGCTGTCCCACGGCAGGTTGGCCTGTAAACATGCCGTCTGGAGTATAGGTAATGGCTTCCTGCAATGACTGAGCAAAACTGGGCATGAACATGTGACTTGTCCATGTGACTCAAAACACTATCTGGTCACCTGTGATTCTTCGCTAGCAATGCTGAGGTTTTTGTTTCAAACAATGGGTTTCCCTCCACATGGCAGAGGAGATCAATGGCCCTGGAAACCCCTCCATTTTGCTTCTATCCTGCTCCAGCCTCTGGACTATGAACTTATACTAATGGGAGCATCTAACCAATGGACTGACGACCTTCCAATGATTTGGAAGCAGCCAGAGACTTGACTTAAGCCAGCAGTTTATTTCATCGCTGCTACAAGCCTGAACCAAGAACTTCACAATTACTGTATGTATTTGATTTCTTTAACCAATTTTTACTCTTACCTTTCTTTCTTTCATTTTATGAATGAACCTTTAGATTTTAGATACTAAAGGATTGGCATCAGTGTGAGTTTGGGGTAAGATCTAAGTTATATATTGACCTGTGTGTGTGTGACTGGTCCTTTGGGATCAGAGGAACCTTTATTTCAGGGGTAGGCAACCTATGGCACGCGTGCCGAAGGCGGCACACGAACTGATTTTCAGTGGCACTCACACTGCCCAGGTCCTGGCCACCAGTCCAGGGGGCTCTGCATTTTAATTTAATTTTAAATAAAGCTTCTAAAACATTTTAAAAACCTTATTTACTTTACATACAACAATAGTTTAGTTATATATTATAGACTTATAGAAAGAGACCTTCTACAAACATTAAAATGTATGACTGGCACGCGAAACCTTAATTTAGAGTGAATAAATGAAGACTCGGCACACCACTTCTGAAAGGTTGCCGACCCCTGCTTTATTTAATGAGTCTGGTTGTAAAGAACCACTCACCTTTAAATCTAGTGTTTTCAGTGGTAATACAAGGACTGGGATGCCCACGGAAACTGCTTTTATGACTTGTTATTAGCCAGTGTGGTGAAACAGAAGTTTACTTTTGTTGCTGGTTTATCCTATGGGGGGAATAGCCACCTGTCTTGGGGTGTATCTGCCCTATTTCTCAGCAGTCCATCCTGAATTTGGCATCCTCAGCTGTGACCCACTGAGGCACGGTCGCACCCATTATGGCCATTCTTATGTTGTTGTTGTGATGGGTAGCCTCCCACCTTCTGGGGTGCCACCTGATATACTGGGGTACAACTGAGCCCGCCTGTTCCACCAGCCTGGGCTCCCTCACCCTGTCCTGCTGAGCCAGGCCCTCCAGCCTCCTCCAGCCGCACAGGTAGGGACACGCCCAGCTGCAGAAAGACACAGACACTGAGATCAGTTCTGCCTGGGAAGACTCAGCTCGGGGATTACCCAGTACTCAAGTGCACACCCCCTCTGGAGGGTAAACCCAAAATAGTATTGTCCTGTGCTGCACAGAGGCACCCCCACCCCACTATGGGCCATTCCTGTGTTTCCACAATCTGTCTTGAAAGCCTTAATACTCAGATGTTGGCTGGCGGAGAGGAACTTAACTTATGCCCAAATAAATGTGTTAGTCTCGAAGGTGCCACAAGGACTCCTCATTGTTTTTGCTGATACAGACGAACACGGCTACCACTCTGAAACTTAACTTTCAGGGTAAATGTGTGCAGTGTCTGGGGGTGGGGTCGGTGCCTAGCACCCAGCACCCTTTTAAACTAGTGCCCTTTAATACAGAAGGTGCAAACATGTGGTGCTGGGTGAGTTACTGATGTGACTGCATGGCACTGAGTGTGCAGTGGGATCTGTGTGGTCAGGCCCTGGTGATCCTGTGTGCGGTCGGATCTGACTGCAGGTTTGGGATTGTTTGTAAAGCACTGAATAAAAAAGGGCACAAAGAGGGCAGAACATTTCCCTATAGTGCAGGCGTCGCTGGGAGAGATTCTCTGGCTTGTGCTGTTCCAGGGATCGGACTAGGTCTCTTCTGGCCATAAAACCTAACAATGGCTAGTTGCTATGACGCAGAGCACGACACAGACAAGACTAATGTGGTGACAGCTGGATTTATTGCCATCTCTTGCACCTCTTTCCATCTTACTGTGGCATTGCCCCTCCCAGCACTGAGATGGTCTCACCATGTGTATGGAATGTGAGTTCGGTTTTGTGCCCAGGTCCTGGCCCAGCAGAGTGAGGAGAGTCCATGTTCCCAAGTGGAAAGTGTTGTTCTGTCTGAGCTAGTTAGCAGCCATGGTGCTCTTGATCCAGGACAGCAGAGAGCAGATCTTGGTGTAGATGCTAGGGTGATCCTTTTGGGCCCAGCCGAATCCCCAGGACATGATGCCCTGCAACTCCCCGTTGCAGACCAGAGGTCCACCAGCATCTCCCTGTGTGTGAGTGGAGGGAAAGCAATACCACCAAATTAATGGCCTGTTAAAGTCACTGAATCCCTCCAGTCCCTTGTACTGCATGCATCACCCAGGGCCTGCATTGACAGATCCCTCCTGACCTCTGGTGTGTTAGCAGAAGGGCTAGAGTCGCTGTAAGACCCAGACAGGACCATGACTGTTAGCCTTCACCTGGCATGCATCCTTGCCTCCTTCCAGGTACCCAGCGCACATCATGGTGCTGGTGATCATCCCGGGGTAGGAGCGCTCACACACCTGGTCGCTCACAATGGGAACTTCGACACACTGCAGGTTCTTGGCGCTTAGCACTAAAAGGCAGAGAAGAATTGGTCTTACCAGGGATTCTCCTCCTTCCCACACCACACTGGTATATTCCTTCAGGGGGAGTGACGGTAAGTCATTGAGTTATATCACTATCCGGAATGGTTTCAGAGTAGTAGCCGTGTTAGTCTGTATTCTCAAAAAGAACAGGAGTACTTGTGGCACCTTAGAGACACATTTATTGTAGCATAAGCTTTCGTGGGCTACAGCTCACTTCATCAGATGCACGTAGTGGAAAATACAGAAGGAAGATATATACACACACACACACACACACACAGGGAACATGAAACAATGGGTGTTACCATACACATTATAAGGAGAGTGATCAGATAAGGTGAGCTGTTGTCAGCAGGAGAGGGGGGAAAAAAACTGTTTGTAGTGGTAATGAAAATGGCCCATTTCCAGCACTTGACAAGGAGATATAAGGAACTGTAGGGGGGCGTGGGGAAGATAAGCATGGGGAAGTAGTTTTACTTTGGGAGTGGATGGGCCATTACACAAAGTAAAACTATGAGATACAGTTCCTTGTATCTCCTTGTCAAATGCTGGGAATGGGCCACTTTCATTACCACTACAAACAGTTTTGTTTTTTTTCTCTCCTGCTGACAACAGTTCACCTTAACTGATCACTCTCCTTATAGTGTGTATGGTAACACCCATTGTTTCATGTTCCGTGTGTGTGTGTGTGTGTGTGTATATATATATATATATATATATATATATTCCTTCTGTATTTTCCACTACATGCATCTGATGAAGTGGGCTGTAGCCCACGAAAGCTTATGCTACAATAAATTTGTTAGTCTCTAAGGTGCCACAAGTACTCCTGTTCTTTTTACTCTCCTGAATGTTGCACACGGTGGCAGCACGCTCTGAGTGAAGCACTTCAGATTCTGTCCCAGTTCTGGGAGTGGAATGTGCTCCTAAAAGGGCTACAGCAGGGGGGACCTGGGAGTCAGGCTTGTATAAAATCCCTGTTTGCTGTCCCTATCTCTAGCCTCAGTCCAAGCACAGACACAGCTGGGCAGTGGGTCTTTGGGCAGGACAGGGACTGTCCCCTCCTGAACATCTGCACAGTGTGGGCTGTGTCATCCGCATATAATTATTAGACAGCTGAGTGTGATGTGCTGAGTAGCCTGGGACTCCCGAGACAGAGGGAACTCACAGCCATCGCTGAGGATGTTACCCCATCCTGACACCATGCAGAGAGACCCAACCTCTGGGCAGGCGGTCGGCAGGGGAACGGGTTGCACGTAGGCATCCGGCTGGATGCGGTGGGCCAGTTTGATGAGCATGATGTCGTGGTCCAGTGTCTGCTCGTCATAGCTGGGGTGCAACACGATGGTCTCGATGCGCATCAGGTGCTCGGTGTGTTCAAAGACCTGGATGTTGTGGTCTCCCAGGATCACCTGCATGGAGTCGGGGCTGGGAAACGAACAGTGGCTCAGAGCCCCTCTGGACATCCCCCACAACCTCCCTAGCCCCAGCCTGCTCCCACCCTTCTGGGACTGCGATAACAACAGTGACAAGCACACACAGACGGTGAGTTCCTCACTTACTAGTACCAGCAGTGGGCAGCTGACAGCACCCACTGGTCCGCGATGAGGGATCCGCCACAGAAATGGTACCCAGTGTTCAGGGAAACCTGCCAGGGCTGTGAATGGGGGCTGCACTCGTATCCCCCAATTATCTTGTCTACTCCCTGTGGGGCAGCAGCTGTGGGGAGACAACGTTAGTGTGGTTATAGGGGTGAACTGGTAACAAGAGGAGATGCATGCAGCCTCGCTGGGGAAGATCTGGACGCTCATTCCTGTCCCCTTTCATCTGGCCTGGCCCAGGGTCTGATGGGCTGTCACTGAACTCAGTGGCTGCTGTGACCATGCTGAGTTTCCCCGGGGTACATTTTGTAAATGGGAGATTTTACCAAAACCTAAAACCAAGAGTGTTGCTTTAATGGGAACCAGGGTCCCAATCCTGCAGTCGGATCCATACAAACTCCGACGGGCTGGTGCTTCCCATGTGGGTTGGACTGCGAGATCGGACAGTAGCTGTCACCTTAGTTGTTTGTTTGTTTGTTTGTTTTTTAATTTCCTTGCTGTGGTGGAAAACTAAAGACAAGAACTTTGGCTCATGCAAGTGGGAGCTAGAAAATGCAACTGCTGAGTTTTGTTCCACCTGCCCGAGACGAGCAAAATGCAGAAGGTGAATAAATCCCTGTGACGGAGTAGGGAGTATTAACCTGATAATTTTCAGAGTAACAGCCGTGTTAGTCTGTATCCGCAAAAAGAAGAACAGGAGTACTTGTGGCATAAGCTTTCGTGGACTACATCCGAAGAAGTGGGCTGTAGTCCACGAAAGCTTATGCTCTAATAAATTTGTTAGTCTCTAAGGTGCCACAAGTACTCCTGTTCTTTTTTTAACCTGATAATGTTGCATGGGACTTTTACGTTTACTGTCTGCATTGATACTAGATGATGATGGGAAATAAGGGTATGATTTCACGGAGGGATGATGCCTGACGGCCAGCACGTAAAGCAGGCCTGCACAACATGCGGCCCGCGTGGGCTCACTGTGTGGCCCGCAGGGGGTGAGTAGGCA
>NC_048313.1:10874117-10891872 GCF_013100865.1 Trachemys scripta elegans
GAGGAGCGGGGAGAGGAAGGGGGGGGCTGAGATCCCCTCGGATTTACCGCTGCCCCCTCCCGTGGGGACCCTCCATCCTCTCCAGCCCTTCCCCCCTTTCTCTCTAGAGAGCAACGAGCAACATCCAGGGTGACCCTCCCCCCCCTTTCCCTCAAATCCCTGAGAAGGTCTCTGTTCTCCTCCCCCCGATTGTGTCCCATTTTCTGTCCTCTTTGCCAATGTCCAGTTCAAATCTCAGGTTTGGGGTGTTTCCCCCCCATTTTTACCTGCAGTGATTTGTCCTTGTTTAGGTGGGAAATTGTTCCCCTGAGTGATTTCTGAACTGGGAAGAGGGTTAATGGGCAGAGGCTGGGAGAGCCCTGAGACAGGGACACCGCTGGGCTGGGCTGGGCCGGGGGGCCACTCTCTGCTGGCAACAGGGCATGGAAAGGCCCAGGAAGGGAAGGGAGGAGCAAGTGTCCCCCATGGAGACTGCCCAGTCCTAGCTACTTCCCCCCCCCCACCCTGCCCAACCCAGCAGCCCACCCCCCCACCTACTGCTAGTCACATTCCCAAACCCCACAGCCAGTGACCTTCTGACTCTAGCCCCACTCCTTTCCCCTGTGAAAGCGACATCACCCAGGGCTCTGCTGGCCATGTGAATGTGAGGCAAGAAGAATCCATCCCATTCTATTGTTGATTCAATATCTCTATATAATCCCTTCAAATTTCCCATCTTTTCTCTTGAACGGTTGAATGGTGATATAAAATCTCCCCACATGTTGGTGCTTATCCCTTATATTGGCAAATATTTAGTTTGTGCCCCATTTTCTCCTCAGTTCTGAAATACTGACATCAAATTCTTGAAAATCTTCCCGCTTTTCTCCCCAGGTGTCTGACTAAGATCAGGGCTCTTATCATACTGTGCATGACTCAGGCCTTGCCTGAGATCATGTCCCCCAGTGTGCCAGGCACTGCACAAATCCTGACCGAGTTTGGGGCACTGGTTGTGCCAGGAACTGCACAGACGCCTACAGAGAACAGGGACTTTGTTGTGCAGGGCTCTGCACAGACACTGACCAAGATCAGGATCCCCGTTGTGACAGGTGCTGAACAGACACCAAGGGTATCTCTACCCTGCCATGAAGAACCCACAGCTGGCCCATGCCAGCTGACTCAGGCTCACAGGGCTCAGGTGAAGGGGCTGTTTAATTGCAGTGTAGATGTCTGGGCTAGGGCTGGAGCAAGGCTGTAGGACCCTGCAAGGTGGGAGGGTGCCAGACCTTGGGCTGCAGCCAAAGCTGGAACATCAACACCACAATTAAACAGCCCTGTAGCCTGAGCTGTGTGAGCCCAAGTCAGAAGGCACGAGCCAGCCATCAGTGTCTAACTGCAGTGTAGACATGCCCACAGTGACAGAGTCCTTGCTCCAAAAAGCTCAGAGGCTAAATAGGGAAATAGTGGGAGGCTGCTCTCCATTTTACAGATGGGGAAACTGAAGCTCAAAGAGCTGAAGTAATTTGCTCAAGTTTGTATGAAGAATTTGGGGCAAAACTGGAAACTGAACCCAGATTGTTTGAATTCTTGCCTCTCCCCTTAATCCCAAGCCAAGCTTGTGAGTGTATAGCGTTGTTTTGGTCTGAGTGTTTGCATTGCATTGGCTTCCAAGGGAGGTTGTGGAATTTCCTTCACTGGAGGTCTTTAAGATCAGGTTAGAGATGCACCAGTCTGGGAATGTCTAGGGATACTTGGTCCTGACTCATCACAGGAGGCTTGAGTATACGACCTCTCAGGATCCCTTCCATGCCTACACTGAAATAATTCTCTTTTGTGCTGTGTCCTGTTCTATGCTGAGCTTTTTTGCATGGTGCCATTTGGAACTGTGATTGCACCATGTTGTGTTGCATAGTTTTATGGTGCATTGTTTTGCCTCAGCATGTTTGGTGCCTGTGTTGTGTTGATTTGAGATGAGCTCTTTTTCATTGTGTAATATTGTCCCAGGTTGTGCGTTAGCATTGTATTTTCCTTAGTATTGTCATTTTATGCTGTGGTGAGGTGTTTTTTATTTATTTATTTATTTATTTTCTCTGAATTGGCTGACATGTTGTGTTTCATACGTATATATTTCATAGCATCATAGAAATGTAGTGCTGGACAGGACCTCAAGATGTTATCAAGTCCAGCTCTCTCTACTGATGCAGGACCAAGTATATGTAGATTGTCTCCGACAGAGGTTTGTCCTACCTGTTCTTAAAAACTTCCAGGGAAAGAGACTCCACAGCCACCCTTGTAAGACTATTCCAGAGCTGAATCACCTTAGCTCTGGGGACACCACACAGATTTGAGTGGTGAGCAGCTCTGGAGAGAGAGGAGACCCCAGTGACTGCGCAGCTGTAAAGAGACTAAATTTGGGAGGAGAAATATTGACGTGTCCAAGGTCACCCAGGTGATCCGTGACAGAGCTAGAAATAGATCCCAGTTCTAGTGCCACAGTATTGCTGTTTTGGGTACTCAAGGTCTCTGCCGCACTGGTGTTTTAGGGACTGGTGCAAACCCTTAGTATAGACAGAATTTACACTAGTGCACTCTGATTGGCACTGGTGCATTATATCCCAGTTTGAAGGCTTGCGGGGGGTGGGGGTGGGGAGGTATGACAGTGACCTGTCTGAGGCCTGGGGCTGGCTGAACAGTGCAGCTGGTAATGGAGGGGCAGAAGTGAGTGCTGGAGGCATGAGCCAGGAGCACAGCCCCACAGGACTGGACACTGACTTCTCCTGACCCAGGACACACACCCCCAGCTGTGTGCAGGGACTGCAGCTGAGCTGCCCTGCCAAGACAGCCTGTACATCCATGGACAAACCACCTCTTCCTGCAGTCTAAGACAATGGGGTCTGGGGACCTTTCCAAGCTGCGGGTGACGAGGCTCTGGCGTTCATAGAATCATAGAATATCAGAGTTGGAAGGGACCTCAAGAGGTCATCTAGTCCAACCCCCTGCTCAAAGCAGGACCAATTCCCAGCTAAATCATCCCAGCCAGGGCTTTGTCAAGCTGGGCCTTAAAAACCTCCAAGGAAGGAGACTCCACCACCTCCCTAGGTAACGCATTCCAGTGTTTCACCACCCTCCTAGTGAAATAGTTTTTCCTGATATCCAACCTGGACCTCCCCCACTGCAACTTGAGACCATTGCTCCTTGTTCTGTCATCTGCCACCACTGAGAACAGCCGAGCTCCATCCTCTTTGGAACCCCCCTTCAGGTAGTTGAAGGCTGCTATCAAATCCCCCCCTCATTTTTCTCTTCTGGAGACTAAACAATCCCAGTTCCCTCAGCCTCTCCTCATAAGTCATGTGCTCCAGACCCCTAATCATTTTTGTTGCCCTCCGCTGGACTCTTTCCAATTTTTCCACATCCTTCTTGTAGTGTGGGGCCCAAAACTGGACACAGTATTCCAGATGAGGCCTCACCAATGTCGAATAAAGGGGAACGATCACGTTCCTCGATCTGCTGGCAATGCCCCTACTTATACAGCCCAAAATGCCGTTAGCCTTCTTGGCAACAAGAGCACACTGTTGACTCATATCCAGCTTCTCGTCCACTGTGACCCCTAGGTCCTTTTCAGCAGAACTGCTACCTAGCCATTCGGTCCCTAGTCTGTAGCAGTGCATGGGATTCTTCCGTCCTAAGTTCTGAGAGGCCTGGCTCACAGCTTAGCTCCAGATCAACCCAGCTAAGGGCACCAGACTTTGCCACACATGCTATTGCACAAGGGCTCCCTCTGCTTACTGTGGTGGCCAGTTACTAACCCTGGTCCCTAAGTGTCTGCCAATAACCCGAGACCCTGGGCCTTGGCTACCATGGCCTGTGGCCCTGCCGAATCCTGGGGCTGACCCTTGAGTGCTAAACTGGGGCCAATCGCTGTTGAGGGGAGGCTCACCAGGCTCTCCCCTGGGCGTGAGGGGCAGAGGTGCTGGATCTGCGGGTGCCTCACTGCGCGTGCCCTCCTGCTGCCCTAGCTCCGTGAGCCCCAGCAGCACTGGGGGTGAGGGCAGCAGGGTCAGCCTGTCGAGGCTGTTGCATGTGAGGTCTGCAGATGCTTGAGGGGTGTTTATTGAGGGGTGTGGAGCTGCATCATGCTCTCTGGGTATTTCCTCAACCCTCTGCTTCCCCCACAATAGCTGGCTGCTCCCAGCCAGGCTGCCTCATTCCCATCTCCCTCTCCCAGCAGGGGGAAGAACCCAGCCCCGCTGGGCTGCTCAGGCCAGTGTCCTGTCCCCTCCCCCAAATGCAGTGAGCACTGAGTCTGACTCTGAGGGCAGTGCATGAGAGCGCAGAGGGAAGTAACCCCTCAGCTGTTTCACCCCAGGATGAGGTCATGTGGCAGCTGGCTGGTTTCTCAGGGTTAATGAGGAGGTGTGGTGGGAGGCTGCACCAAGGTAACTATCTTCTGGGAGCTTCTCCGTGGAATAAACCCAACCTGCCCAGCCTCTCTGATGCCAGCCAATCTCCCTGACCCTCAGCATGCCCCACAGCCCTACTACTGTCTTTGACCCCCCAGGGGATGGAGTGGGACAGAGGACTGGGGGGAAGCTGCAGTGGAAACAGGCTAAGAGGCAGAGAGCCTGGTAGTGACTCAAGCAGGGTGTGGATGAGACGTGAGTGGGGAGCGGGGGAGGATTCTGTCTTGGTGCAGAGGGAGAAGGTGGAATTCCTGTAGGGGGAGGGTCTGTGGGTTAGGGTTAGCATAACTAATGTGTTCAGGTTCAGATGCACTTGTGCAGCCACTCTGGCTCCCCTAGACTTGTTGGGCCATACTCCATGTGGACAAGAGAGAAATGCAGATGTCCATATGTTCATAGGACGCCTTGCATGGCTGCAGAACCATTTATTTTCAGGTGCTTTGCAGTAGGGCCAAGAAGCCCTAGCCTGGGGACAAGGCCCTGCTATGCCAGCCCCTGCTGTATGGTAACAAGGTAGTCCCTGCCCTGAGAGCTCACGATCTGCATGTGAATACTCATGGAGCACTCAGCCAGGAGCCGTAGCTGGGGGAAGGCCACCTTTCACAGCTGCTGCGGTTCTGTGGCATGGGACTTCACACCTCCACCAGGGAGGTTCCCCTCCTCCACACACCTCCCCTCTTGAATGCACCTGTCCCCAGTTGCCATCTGTGGTGAACGATATTTGTAAAACGCTTTTACACCACTTCTCCTGCGAGGAAGAGCTGGTGACTCCTCAAGCAAGCTGGGGATAGAACCCAGGAGTCCTGGCAAAACCCAGGCAAAAGCCTTACTGAAGTGGATGAGATTCTTAGTGACTTGAAAACTAGGGACATGCTATATATTGCCAGCCTCCTAGGCTGTTTCCCATGAGTCCCAGCCCCCCACCCCACTCATCCCATACAACTTAGGGATCTGGGGCAAAAATCAGTACTTGGTCCTGCTAGTGTGAAGGCAGGGGGCTGGACTCGATGACCTTAGGGGAGAGGGATAGCTCAGTGGCTTGAGCACTGGCCTGCTAAACCCAGGGTTGTGAGTTCAATCCTTGAGGGAGCCATTTAGGGATCTGGGGCAAAAATCTGTCTGGGGATTGGCCCTGCTTTGAGCAGGGGGTTGGACTAGAGACCTCCTGAGGTCCCTTCTAACCCTGATAGTCTATGATTTAATGCAGCAGGGGCATTTGCTGGAACTACTGCTATCTGCTGCCAATTCGCAGCTCAGACTTCCTGTGTGCCCTTGAGCAAGTCACTGAATCTCTCTGCAGCTCAATTCCCCAGCTATAGAATTGGGACCTGGCTTTGGCTGGGTGTGTCACTCACTGTGTCTGCAACACCCAGCTCAGCAGGGGCCTCCTGAGGCATCCGCTTGCTACCATAATATTCATCTAATTATAACAATACCAGTGTGGGAGGCAAGTGCTGATTTGGGCTAAAAATGCCAAGAATTCAGCAGGATGTAGGAACTGAGTTTTATTGATGAGTTGGGATTTCATAGCCTCATTTGATGCGTCTCTCATAAGCATCTTGTGTCTTCCCTACTGGGTTTCTTGGCGTCACGGCAGCCTCCCGGTTTTACTGAGAAGGTTTCAATCACTTTTATCCAGACAGCAGGCAAAGCGGGACGGGGAGGTCTGAACGCAGCCTCTCTGCCAGGAGAAATACTCTGCGGTTGCGCATGTCAATTGTTGGCAATGACCTCCGCAATCCAGGACACGTAGTTACACACTGTGGTATAGACGCCAGGGTAATTCTTCTGGGCACACCCGATGCCCCAGGACACCACTCCCGTCAACTCTCCATTATAGACCACTGGCCCACCGGAGTCTCCCTGCAGGGAACAAAGAGTTGTGCAGGTCCCTTCATGGCACTAGAACAGAGGTGGGCAAACTACGGCCCGTGGGCACATCAGGCCCGTGGGACTGTCCTGGCCAGCCCCTGAGCTCCTGACCGGGAAGGCTACCCCCGGACCCTCCCCCACTGTCCCCCCTGCCACGCCGCTGCGCAAGCAGCGCTCTGGGCAGCGGGATTGCATGCTCCTGGAGAGCAGTGCGGCAGAGTGTCTGGCTCCCGCCGGGCAGCGCAGCTGCCAGACATGCTGCTCTGAGCAGCATGGTAAGGGGGCCAGGGCTGGGGTTGGATAAGGGGCGGAGGTTCAGGGGGGAGGCGGTCAGGGGACGGGGATGGAGAATGGTGAGGGGGGGGTTGGATAAGCGTGGGAGTCCCGGGGGGCCTGTCAGGGGTGGGGGTGTGGATAGAGGTCGGGGGGCAGTCAGGGGACTGGAAGCAGGGGGGGTTGGATAAGGGGTGGGGTCCCAGGGGGCGGTTAGGGGACAAAGAGCAGGGGGGGTTGGCTGGGTCAGGGGCAGTCAGGGAGTGGGAAGTGGGAGGGGGTGGATGGGGGCAGGGACCAAGCTGTTTGGGGAGGCACAGCCTTCCCTACACGGCCCTCCATACAGTTTTGCAACCTCAATGTGGCCCTCGGGCCAAAAATTTTGCCCACCCCTGCATTAGAATCTGACAAGAGAACTATGCGCAAGCGACTAGGAGTCACCGCTTAGGGCTGGACGTGGCTGTCAGTCAGCCGAGGTCCAGGTGATGTTGGTAACAGTGGGAAGACCTGCCCATCGCAGGCCCCCCATCCTTCTCCTTCACACATGCCCTCGCTGGGACATCCCAGCACCAGCCAAGTGCTAGGGTGGGAAGTGCCAGACCACATCACAGGAACCGACAGAGTCAAAGGAGACTGAATCAACTTGCCCGAGGCACAGGGGCCAGTGCACAGCCCAGGGGCCGTGTACATTAGGGGGTTAGTCAGAGTTCTTTGGTGCCTAGGCCCTGGGCTAGAGCAGAATTTTAGGGCTTTTCCTAGAAACTGTAGGTCAGACATGACTGTTGGTGTGGATTTATTGTCTAGCAAGTGAGCGTGACCTCTCTGCAGAGCGGCAAACTGGGGTAAGGTGTCCTCCTTGGAACGGACATAACCTCCTAAGCATATTCATGCACATACATATCCCTGTGCACAGGGCCAATGAGATGGGCGGGGGGGAAGCCGGTACAAATTACCAGGGCCCAGCTTCCCCGGTTCCCCCCCCCCGCCCCCCGTCAGCCCTGTTTAGCCAGTCTGCCCTTGCTGGGGGGCCCGAAAAAAATTTTTCACCGGGGCCTGAACCCGCTCGCAGGCACTAGTAATACACACATCTATACTAGCACACAGACACCCCTGTGCACACACACTTACACACACCACCTTCTGTAAATAGTAATGTGTACAAAGCCCTTGACATACACACCTCTCTGCACAAACCCGCCCACATGCCTCTGCACACATGAACACCCTATCACTCGCATGCGTGCACACACACAGACACCTGGCTCCACTGAGAGGAAATATCCCAGAAACGTGCACGTGCACCCTATAATGATGCCAATGACATCATGATCACCTGATCCTGACATCCCCAAGACACATGTCTAGAGCTCATTGTCCTTGTACTTGCAAAACCCAAGCATGGCGATCGCTTGCCATGTAGTGAGGAAACAGCATTCGCTTTGGACCCCAGGGCAGCTGAATGAAAGGCAACCTCCCCACACACCACAAACCTAACCAGCCACTCCCTCCATACCTGACAAGAGTCCTTGCCCCCTTCTATGTAGCCAGCACAGAACATGTTCGTGGTGATGCGACCAGGGTAGGCGGCACGGCAGGCAGAGTCAGAGAGGATGGGCACATTCAGACACTGTAGGGCATCCGGGTACTGAACTGGGGAGGTGAGAGAATGGGGATAAATGGGGATCGAATGCCACAGACTATTCAAAGGCAGGGAAGCACCCGTCAGATTCCCCGTCACCCATGTCGGTGTAAATCAGGAGTAACCCCATTGGAGTTGTTATAAGTCAGGATTATTGCTGATGACCCCTCCCCCTTGCAGATGCTCCCTGAGCTGAAGTTGTCTCACTGTATCTTACCCCCAGATGTGAGGAGGTTCCCCCAGCCAGAGACCAGGCACTCTGTCCCTGGCACAGGGCAGCTGCTGGAGATGGGGATTGGCTGCACGTAGGCACCGAACCGGGCCGGCTGGGCTAGCTTCACCAGCATGATGTCATTATTCATGGTGCGTTGGCTGTACTGGGGGAACTGGATGGCTTTGGCCACTTGGATATGCTGCTCAGTGCCCTCGTCTGCACTGGTGTCATGCTCCCCGAGATGAGCCACCAGGGTACTGGGCCTGCAGGGAACAGCCATCGAGTCACAGAAATGCAGGGACCTCGAGAAGTCATCACATCCAGCCTCCTGCACTGAGGCAAGACCAAGTAACCCTAAACCAGCCCTGATTCGTGTTTGTTCAGCCCGTTCTTCAACCTTCCATTGATGGGGACTCCACACCCTCCCTTGGAGCCTGTTCCGGTGCCTAACTACCCCGAGAGTTCGAAGGTTTTCATAATATCTAAGATAAATCTGCCTTGCTGCTGATTACACACATCGCTGCTTGTCCTACCTTCAGTGGACAGGGAGAACTGATCCCTGGCTTCTTTATAACAGTTGTTTTAGCCTCTCCTCAGAAGTCAGGTTTTCTAAACCTTTGATCATTTTTGTTGCTGTCCTCTGGACTCTCTCCAGCTTGTCCACATCTTTGCTAAAGTGCGGCACCCAGCTTGGGACCCACTTCATCAGCTGAGGCCTCCCCGGTTCCAAGTCAAATGGCCCATGACCTCCTTTGTCTGACATGCAACACTCCTGCTAATACACCCTTGAATCAACTGCATCACAGTGTTTCCCATGGTTCAGTTGCTTGGGACCATGGTAAGACTTAAGGCCCCCACATAACACCCACAAGGCCTGGGTCCCACTGAAGACTTTCTTCCTACCCAAAGGGGACTGTGCCTTGTGCTAGGACAGGGATGAATCCTCCCAAACTGCACCCGTCTACTCACGTTTTGTAGCAATGAGCTGCTGAGACGATCCACCACTCATTGATGAGTGACCCCCCGCACCAGCGGTAGCCTGAGCCGTACGTGAAATAGACCTGCCAGGGCTGGGAGTGGGGCGAGCACTCGTATCCACCTATTATCTTATCATCATCCTCCAGCTGTGAGGCCGCTGCAAGGCAAAGGGGATGGATGGGGATTAGCCTGGGGGAGTTAGAACAAGGAGAAAGGAGAGGCCAGTGCGGAGAGCAGTTACCTGTGGCGCTCAGCAGAAGAGCGAACAAGACGATCTCCATGGTGCCAGGCTGAGCTGGGCACAAGAATGGGGTGGGTTTATACAAGATGAACTGTCCACATGATCCAACAGCTGTCAGTGATTAGGGACTGAATTTAGAAACAAAACCACATCTGTCTCTCCAGGTAAATAACTGTCTGCTCCACCTGCTGCGTTCCCTTGGGGAGGGGTTTGCTGCAGAGGAGGGAACTGGGGCTAAAAATAGTTCAGGGCACGACCTGCTTCCTATGCCATTTGGGTGAAATTCGCCCAGTGCAACTCAACCTTTAACATGGGCTGGAAGTGATAAATAGGCATTGGGCATGTCAAATCCACAGCCCAAGGCTTGGCAGCCCACGTAAGGCCTCCGAATAGGGGGCTTCCATGGGAATGAATGGTGAGGAAATGCAGGGCTTTTTTATTAATGTGCTGGACTGGGACTCAGTGCTCCTTGATAGAGCTGGTCAGGAATTTTCCAATTCAACTTTTGTTGTTGTTGGAAAATGCCAATTGATCAAAACAGAAACTGTTTGTGAAACAGTGTCGGGTTTGATGGAACACTCACTGTGACGGGTTCAATCACAGAGAACCCCTTGGGACTGTCACCTGATGTGCTGAAACTACCTCTGAGCCCGTCTTCCCTGCCAGCTTGGAACTCCAGAACCTTGCCTTGTTGAGCCAGACACACTAGCCTGCTGCAACACAGACCCAGGGTCTGAACCACCTCCCCAAAGCTGCAGACTTAACTGAAAACAGTTCAGCAAGTACTCCTGTCTCCAGCACCCAGACCCCAGTTCCCAATGGAATCCAAATCCCAAACAAATCCATTTTACTCTGTATAAAGCTTATACACGGTGGGTAAACTCATAAATTGTTCGCCCTCTACGACACTGATAGAGAGAGATGCACAGTTGTTTGCTCCCCCAGATATTAATCACTTACTCTGGGTTAATTAATAAACAAAAATGATTTTATTAAGCATAAAAAGTAGGATTTAAGTGGTTTCAAGTAATAACAGACAGAACAAAGTAAGTTACCAAGCAAAATAAAACAAAACCTGCAAGTCTAAGCCTAATACATTAAGAAACTGAATACAGGTAAATCTCACCCTCAGAGATGTTCCAATAAGTTTCTTTCACAGACTAGACTCCTTCCTAGTCTGAGCCCAATCCTTTCCTGGTACACTCTGTCCCTGGCAGAACAAGCTCTAATCAGTGTTTGATTTTCCAGTGAGTGACCCTGGGTGGTGGTGGTATTATTGGGATTATTGGGCCACCTTCTCTTTCATTTAATTGTTAGCATATTAAACATTGTTAAATGCATCTCCAAAGGGCTGACCTGAACCACCCTCCTCCTACATGGGGAAAATAAACACCAATGGGACATGGGCACAAACCCACTCACTATGCAGAGAATTCACCATCTCTTGTGACTTACAGAGCAAAGTGTGTTTCTTTCTGCATCGGTATGGAATGAGGCTTGTAAATTGCCATTCAATGCAGAGTGCACTGCGCTCATGCAGCTAGTCCTAGTCAGATACTTTAATTTACAGGGCACTGTTGTTATTATTTTGTAGTGCAGAAGCACCTACAGATCCCACCTAGGTGGACAGCTCTTTGTGCTGGGTGCTGTACAAGTGCAATCAGTAAGGCACGGTCAAGGGGTGAGTGAGAGAGGGATCATGCCAGGGAGTGAATGTTTTAATGTTAGCTAAACAAACCCTTTCAACCCTATTGAAATGAAACATTTTACCCTTTACTTTCAACAGGGTCCTTTTCATATTTCCAAACTGGAATATTTCAGAATACTTTGTTCCATGAAAAATGTAGATTTAGACTTTTTGTCCCAATTGGAGACAGAAATTCCTGTGCATACCCCAGGAGGCATCCCCGTTTGAGTCACAGATACAGAGCACTGCATCACATCACAGTGCCATGTTTGTTCCAGTTACATACCTCCAGAAGCTGCAGGGGGCCCACAGACCCAGTGGCCAGTGCCAGCAGGCACCCAACAGTGTACACCAAAGTCTACAATTACAAATCCCTGGGTACACCAGGCCATGGCTTATAAGTAGGAGCAAGGCAACTCCCAGGGTGGCAGTGTTGGGCAAAGTGCAGTGAATCCTTAAAAGTAATTTAAACAACAGTAAGTGTTCAGAGCACAGGTGTCCATCATGTGCCATGTGAATCCCTGAATAACTTCAGGCCCATGCCAGAGGCTGCTGCATCCGCTAAGGACTTCATCAGCCTGCCATTTAAGCAACATGTAGAGGAATGAGGCAGTTCATGCCTACACCCCCACACACATACACACTATTCATGCATGCGGCACAGATATGGACTCACCCACATGCACGCCCTGCAGATATATCAGCCATATGTGCATTGTGTGTACATGTGTGCATGCACGCACACACATGATGCGCCCTCATCTAAACACACTGGCACAGAGGCACACTAGGGAAAAGTGCAGAGCTGTTTGCATGCGAACCTTGCCCCATCGTCCAGCACAGGAGAGAGGCTGAGAACACAACCCTTCTCCCCAAGGGATAGAGGGCTTGGACGGAGTGTGAGGCCTGGCAGTACTGTGCATTGCACCTCTCCTGCACTGCATCTTGCTCTCCGACGCGTCAGTGCCGCTCTGGCTGTCCTGCTTGTGCAGGAAACTGAAACCTGCATAAATGATGGGCTGGGGCTGGGGTGGAGAGGTGCCCAAATAAAGGCTGGGTTGGGGCTGGGTCACATCTGCTGGATTCCTGCTCACTGGGTGCAAAGTCCCCAGAAGCGCCTGCCTCCCTTTCCCCACAACCTGAAGTCTCTGACCTGTAATTATCCTGGTGTGTTACAACCTAAATCGTCCTACCAGACCCATGCTGCTACACCCTAAATCTTCCCCTCTGGTCTCCACATGTTGCAGTTTAAATCTCCCCCCACCCAGTCACCTGTGTTACACCCTAAAGTTTCCCTCTAGCTATACTAGTGATTCACAGAGAGGAACATGAGTGATTAGAGAAGATGTAGGGTGCATTACCCTACGTTATATTTCTAGTCCCCTATGTTTCACCGCAGTTACCCCGACTAGTTGTTCCATCTGCATCTCACCGTAAATCTTCTGAGTTACCTCCACTGTGCTAATCCTAATGCTTTGCCTGTAACAAACCATTTTGCCCTAAATCTCTCCCTTATCCCCAGAATTCAGCCTACATTTCCTCTTTAGTGACCTCAGTAATTTTCCTATTTATCACTTTGTGAGTCACCCAGAATCACCATCCCATTCACAAGGGGGACTTGCATACAAAAAAAAAGTGTTGGGGGAAGGGTCTGGGTATTTATGTGCATGTATCGCTCTGTGTGGATATTGAGATTGGGTTTGTATGTGTAAGACTGCATGGGGTGTGTATGCAGGTGGGGGTGAGTGTTTGGCTATTTGTGGATGAGTTTTTATGGGCATGTATGTGGGGATGTATGGCTCTTGGTGTGCAAGGCTTTGTGTGTGTGTATGTTTGTGTGTTTAGCTAGGGTTACCATATTTCAACAATCAAAAAAGAGGACGGGAGGAGCCCCGCCCTAACCCCGCCCCCGTCCTGTCCTAGCCCCGCCCCCGTCCTGTCCTAGCCCCGCCCCTGCCCCTTCCATTCCCTCCCACTTCCTGCCCCCTCAGAACTCCCAACCCTCCCCCCCACTCCTTGTCCCCTGACTGCCCCCCAGGACTCCACCCCCTCCCTAAGCCTCCCTGCCTCTTGTCCCCTGACTGCCTCCTCCTGAGACCTTCCCCACATCCTAACTGGCCCCCTAGGACCCTACCCCCTACCTATCCCCTGACTGCCCCAACCCTTAGCCACACCCCCACCCCCTGACAGCCCCCCCCCAGAACTCCTGACCCATCTAAACCCCTCTGCTCCCTGTCCCCTGACTGCCCCCTCCTGGGACCCCTGCTCCTAACTGCCCTCCAGAACCCCACCCCCTACCTAAGCCTCCCTGTTCCTTGTCCCCTAACTGCCCCCTCCTGAGACCCCCCCACCTGTACCCTGACTGCCCAAAACCTTACACCCCCAACCCCCAGACAGCCCCCCCCGAACTCCTGACCCATCCAACCCTCCCCCCTGCTCCCTGTCTCTTGATTACCCCCCCCCCAGAACCTCCCTGTCGCTTCTCTGACCCCCGGCCCCCTTACTGTGCTGCAGAGCAGCACGCTCCACAGCGGGGGAGGGCAGCAGGCTGGGAGCTCCAGACGAACGGCCTGCGATCTGTGAGTGCAGGGAGGAAGGAGGGAGGGAGGGGGAGGAGGGGAGTGGTGTCAAGTTTCAGGAGGGAGGAGGGGGAAGTGCAAGCAGGGCTCTGGCTCTGGCTCTGGCTGTCGGAGCACCGGCTGCTTTGTAAGCGCCCGCACGCTCTGCATGGGAGGGGGGAGGAGGGGAAGTCCGGACATTGACAAATTCCCCCCGGACGCTATTTTTAACCTGAAAAAGCCGGACATGTCCGGGGGAATCCGGACGAATGGTAACCCTAGTTTAGCTCAATGTGCCTTTGCAGTTTTACTGTGGATAAATCTCTGCATTAAGCATCTTCATATAACTTTCATATGACTTTGTCATACAACTTTGTATCAGATCCTTATATAGAAAACTTTGTCTTGAGCTTTGGTATAATGTTATAGCCCCTCCGGATAGTTAAAGTAGAAGAAAAATGTCTTTTTGCTAGGAGTAGAACAAGATCTTCCCCCCCTTTTAATCAATTGCCCTGTTGAATGAATGAGGTGTGGATGAGCAAGGCATGGAAGGCAGCACCTCCAGACAGCTGCAACTGTTGGAGAGGGGCTGGGAGCCAGACCCAAGGACAATAAAACAATCGAGTGGGCTTACTAAAGAAGATCAGACATATTGACGGCCTCGGGGGGAGGGGAGGGGAGGGGCGTTAGAAGCAAGCACCTTCTTTTGGAAACACCCTCTTTGAACAGCATTGGGACAACCCCCAGAGAGAAGCAGCACAAAGGACCAATGGACACAGACACAGATTTTGAATCTGGTACAGATTGGCATGAGCGGGAAGCTGCTATAAATTTGAGGTGGCTTGCAGAGGACCCCGGGTCTCGTCTTGTCAACATGGGAGCATCGATCTGGATCGGCAGAAGCCCGGCTCCACCCCGTCCCCCATCTAACTCACCTGGCCAGTGAAGTTAAGGGGAGCAACTAGTTGGTGTCAACAACAAGACGGAGTGTGCTTGTGTGTGTGTGTGTAAGTGCATGAGTGTAAGATGGGACCCCTGTAACGAGTGCGTACTGAGGACCTGCGGGGTAGGCCGTCGCTACGCGCAGCTCCTGCGACGTCTAATGGTCTCGGACACTATCCGATGGTCCCAAGACATTTATACAGAGCACATCACCGGCCACCGCCAATACCGAGAGTGAGCCAGCGTGACTCCGCGCACCCACAATGAGGAAGAGACCTGAAGACTTCCTCTGTTGGACCCTATCCCCTGAACCCTGAACCCACCGAACCGAACTGAACTCCACCATATGAGGGTCATCCTATCCTCATTACCCGGCCCACTTATTTATACCGATGATTGCCTGTAACTCCTATATGAGTGATGTACCCTCACTGCTTGATTCATTCACTTTGTACCCCTCCATTGGGGATATTGCAGACTGTATGTGTTATGTGCTATCCAACGTCAAAATACTAACATCCCCCTATACTCTGTATGTTACCCCCGATGACTAATAACTGAAGTTTCAACACTCTGTATCATCCATTTTTAAACATTTTCTAATAAAATTTTATATCTCATATGCATATGATACAGTGTTGATTGATACATGTATTACCAATAAATGTGGTGCTTTGCCTTATTCCCCCTGAAAAGATCTTGTGTAGTACTTTAAGTACAAAATTAGCACTGATCACTCAACCCCTTAATGTACAGATGGGCCCATCCCAAACCCCGCAGTGGCAGCTAGTTTCAAACAGGGAGGAAACTTAGGCGCTAGAACAAGTTTGCAGTATGACCTTTTCCACTCCCAGCTCTTGGAGGGAGTGGGGTCCAGTCAGTCGGAACAGGAGGGGGCTGGGAGGTAGGATGCCTGATGCTTGGGTGGAGTGGGTTCTAATGGTTAGAGTGAAGGGGGCTGGGACCCAGGACGCCTGGGTTCTATTCTCAACTTAGTGGAGAATGAGGGGGGAGGCAGGAGTTGTGGGTTCTGTTCCTCTGTCTGCAGCTTACTCCTTCTCACGTGCCATCGCTGTGCCTCAGTTTCCTCCCAATATCTGAAGACAGGGATAATGGGACAGGAGGTGCAGTTATAATTAAGACTCTGAGTGAGCCCCATACACGCCAAGTTCTGTGTCACTCACAGATCCACACACACAGCAGTGAATGGAGCCAGGCAAGGGAATTTGCTTTATTGACTCTGTAAGCAGAAAAGTGTCAGCACGTGAACAAATATGAACATAGAGGAACCCGCTCGCTATCCTGGCTTGTCCCTGTAGGAATGGCAGTGGGGAGGGGATGGGGATGGGGATGGGGTGGACGGCAGCCTATGTTATTGCTCCCCATGCCACCAATGGTAAACCTGGTCCTTCAGGATTTCTGTGTAGGTCCCTGCAGCCGATGTGGTTTTTTCGTAGATTTCCCTGGGAAGGAAAATGGAGGGGATGAGGAGACGCCACGTGAGAGGGCTGGACCCTAGTCCCGGCGGGATGGTCTGCACTATCAGCATCATTATTAAATACAGTCCATGGTTAGAGTAAAACCAGCACCAAATCCAGCCATGGAGCCCTGAAAATCACTGACACATGGGCCCTGCTTCCTAGGGTCCTGTCATGCCATTCGGGCAGCATAGAGGGGCTTCAGATAGGTGGGGACAGCTGTCTGTTAATGCGCCCTGCTCAGAGGACCTTCCCAAATGGGATAGAATGCCACGTTGGAGCCAAGCATCCATCTCTGCGTCCCAGGGCCCAGAGAGAGCCATGAAAAGAACATAACATAAGAACAGCAATACTGGCTCAGAGCAAAGGTCCATCTTCCTGTCTTCCGATAGTGGCCAATGCCAGGTGCCCCAGAGGGAATGAACAGAACAGGGAATCATCCAGTGATCCATCCCCCGTCGCCCATTTACAGCTTCTGGCAAACAGCAGCTAGGGACACCATCCCTGCCCATCCTGGCTAATAGCCACTGATGCACCTGTCCTCAATGAACTTATCTAGTTCTTTTTTGAACCTTGTTATAGTCTTGGCCTTCACAACCTCCTCTGGCAAGGAGTTCCACAGGTTGACTGTGTGTTGTGTGAAAAAATACTTCCTTTTGTTTGTTTTAAAACTGCTGCCTATTAATTTCATTTGTTGACTCCTAGTTCTTGTGTTATGAGAAGGAGTAAATAACACTTCCTTATTTACTTTCTCCACACCGGTCATGATTTTATAGACCTCTATCATATCCCCCCTTAGTCGTCTCTTTTCTAAGCTGAAAAGTCCCAGTCTTATTAATCTCTCCTCTTATGGCAGCCATTCCATACCCTTAATCATTTTTGTTGTCCTTTTCTGAACCTTTTCCAATTCCAAAATATCTTTTTTGAGATGGGGCAACCACATCTGCACACAGTATTCAAGATGTGGGCACATCATGGATTTATATAGAGGCAATATATTTTCTGTCTTATTATCTATCTCTTTCTTAATGATTACCAACATTTTGACTGCTGCTGCACATTGAGTGGATGTTTTCAGAGAACTACCCACAATGACTCCAAGATCTCTTTCTTGAGTGGTAACAACTAAGTTAGACCCCATTATTTTATATGTATAGTTGGGATTATATTTTCCAATGTGCATTATTTTGCACTTGTCAACATTGAATTTCATCTGCCATTTTGTTGCCCAATCACCCAATTTTGTGAGATCCCTTTGTAGCTCTTCACAGTCTGCTTGGGACTTAACTAGCTTGGGTAGTTTTGTATCATCTGCATATATTAAAGCAGCCACACCAGGGCCTAGGGTTACCATACGTCCGGATTTTCCCGGACATGTCCAGCTTTTGGGGGCTCAAATCCCCGTCCGGGGGGAAATCCCCAAAAGCCGGGCATGTC
>NC_048313.1:10892211-10906456 GCF_013100865.1 Trachemys scripta elegans
CGGGAAGCAGGGGAGGGGGCGGAGACTTTGGGAGGGGGCGGAGTTGGGGCGTGGGCGGGGCTGGGGGCGGGGCCCGTGGAGTGTCCTCCATTTGGAGGCACAAAATATGGTAACCCTACCAGGGCCTGAGCTGGACCCTGCAGAGTTTCAAACTTCAAGAACCACAAAGGCAGCTTTAACCTACCTGCCAGAGGGCCTGCCCCAGTCGCAGGAAGGAAGGCGATAGGGAATCAGCCCCAGGAATGGGGAAGGGCTGTTAGGTCACAACTAGTGCATGCTCTTTGCATCTGTGCACGTCCAGGATTGTAACCCACATGGGACTCTCCAGGGCTTTATGTCACCAACAGAGCAAACCCTCTGTCTGCGCGGAGCCAGAGACCACCACCTCCCAAACCACTCCCTTTGGGGGTATATCTCTTCCAGGTAACGCTGCCTGGAAAGACCAACCATGCTGGTGGCTTCCTCCAGATTTAATCTCTGCTTGTGTAATACTGACAGACCCCGGTCGTCGGCGGGCGGGATCAAACCTGGGACCTCTGGAACTTAGTGCATGAGACTCTGCCTACCACATGAACTAAAAGCCAACTGGCTCTTAGCTAAGGCTGTAGAGCAGACTCATTTTATCCCTCTCTAAGTGGTCTTGGTGCCGCTACATGGGACAGAACCCTACGCCCAGGAGGGTTGCACTCTGACTGCCCCTTACCAAGATTTGACACTGTCCATCCAGCCCTGGACCGCTGAATTCAGCCGCTCCCAATAACTCTTGGCAACCTCCTGGATCTGGGAGAATGAGTCCTGAGCCTCTCTCTTCTGCAGCCGATAACTGGCAGCCTCTGCAGAGACAGAAAATGGGGCTCAGGTCTCTCTAGGGGAGGAGGGGCCATGTCCAGGGAGGTAGCTGCTTTTACACTGGTATTGGAAAGCCAGGAGACAAACATTGGCCAAACTGGACAGTCTCTACGTAACAGAATAAATGGACACAAATCAGACAACAGGAATGGTAACATACAAAAGCCAGTAGGAGAACACTTCAATCTCCCTGGACATTCAATAACAGATTTAAAAGTAGCCATCCTACAAAAAAAATACTTCAAAAACAGACTTCAAAGAAAAACTGCAGAGCTACAATTCATTTGCAAACTTAACACATTAATTTGGGCTTGAATAGGGACTGGGAGTGGCTGGCTCACTACAAAAGCAATTTTCCCTCTCTTGGTATTGACATCTCCTCATCAATTATTGGGAGTGGACCACATCCACCCTGACTGAATTGGCCTTGTCAACACTGGTTCGCCACTTGTAAGGTAACTCCCTCCTCTTCATGTGTCAGTATATTTAAGCCTGCATCTGTAATTTTCACTCCATGCCTCTAAAGAAGTGTTTTTTTACCCATGAAAGCTTATGCCCAAATAATTCTGTTAGTCTTTAAGGTGCCACCATACTCCTCATTGTTTTTGTGGATTCAGACTAACACGGCTACCCTCTGATACATGAGACAAACTGGAAAAGCTGAATCCTCGTGATCCCTTGATGTGCAAAGCATCTGTCACAAATATCCCGGTACCATTCTTGCACCACAGACATCCATTCCACGCAAGATGCTGTTCATGCACCAACACGCGACAGCAAACACTGGCTGGAAGGGAGTTTGTGTTTAATGCAAAAAGGAAATCAGCCTATTTCCAGCCGGACAGATGAAAGCCTCCACTTTTGGTGTGTGAGTGACATGCTAAACACAAGCTAGGAGAGGCAGCCATTGCTCAGATGCACCATAAAATCTAACACGGTGTTTATCAACGGGTGGGTTGCAAGCCCCAGAAGGGTCTTGAAAGGCAAATGAGGGGGGTTGTGGGGCATTGAAAATTGAATTACAATTCTAAATTGTGTTGTAGGTGCGGTACAATTGTATCACAATTCTAAATTGTGTTGTAGTGCGGTACAATTGTATCACAATTCTAAAGCAAATAAAGTAGGATTTCCAGAATAACTTCATGCTAGCCAAAACTATCGACATGTGTAACATCAAATGTAGGCAGGGCCGGCTCCGGGCACCAGCCTGGCAAGCAGGTGCTTGGGCGGCCTCTCCGGAGAGGGGCGGCACGTCCAGGTATTCAGCGGCAATTTGGTGGATGGTCCCTCACTCCCGCTGGGAGCAAAGGACCTCCTGCCGAATTGCTTTTTTTTTTTTTTTTTTTTTTTTGGCTGCTTGGGGCGGCCAAAGCCCTGGAGCCGGCCCTGAATGTAGCCATTGTATTTTTAACTCCCACTTTTGTACCCGTAGGGGATCACTTTTATTTTGAAGAAGGGGTCACTGCTGAGAAAAGGCTGAGAGAGGCTGCCCTAACAGACTCCCAGGATGAGAGCTGGCCAGTGCTTTAGGGCAACTCATTCTGGAGCTAGCAGAGAACTGGCATTTGTTCTCATGAAAAAAAATGATTCAAACAAACATGTTTTCATTTTTCTTTATCTTCATTCTCCTGTTTTTCATTTTTAACTGCAACTTTGTTGTTATTGGTTTTTGGCTTTCAGTTGCCAGAGACCAAAAAATGTTCCATTTTGGGCAAAAATCCAAGAAATGTCATTGAAATTGGACATTTCTTTCGAAATTTCTGTTCTGGTGAAAAAAACATTTTGGGAAATGTTTTGAAGAAAACCCTGAAGAGGGAGTCTAGGGCTGACCAGCCCCTAACTCCAGGGAAAGCTGGGGGAGCACCAGGAGCTCAGCAGCTCTGAAAATCAGGCCCTAAAATCAGCAGCCACTTTGGCAAATATTGGGCTGCATCCTCAGGTTTCCCCTGGTCCTGGATACAACCCCTAGACTGGAACTGGGGAGGAGGAAGAATAACGTGCTCTGGAGTTGGGGAACGTGAGGAGACATCATCTCTCTAGACATCCTCAGGAGGAATTTAACCCGCATCTCTGGGTTCAGGGAATCTACCACCCGCCAGCATCTCTTACCAGTGCAGAGAAACAGCAGCAGGACGAAGGCCACTGCAATTTTCAGATCCATCCGCCCCATACTTGCTGGAAAACGAAACCCTCAGGTTAATGCCACTTTCTCCCTGTGCACTGGATGTGTGCACGGAAAGTCAGAGTGGACAGTGCTGAGCCTAGCCCTTCCTCCCCCCCTCGCTTATTGCACTGGGGATGAGCTCACACCAGTGGACATCAAGAATGGGAAATGAGGTGGCTCCCAGCCAGCCCACATCCCAGGCCCACAGAGCTGGCTCGGGGTTGTTCCATACAGCATAGTTCCTGGAACACTGTTGGGATTCCCCACCCGAGTCACATCCATCCAGCCCAGCCTCCTGCCTCTATCAGCAGCACGCGCCTGGTGGCCATCCCCACCTGACTCTGTGAGAGAGGGGGTTGCTCGTGCCCCATAGCAGGGCGGTGCCAAACCTCTCATTTTTTAAATCCTTATCACAGCTCTGGATATTCGTGTTCTCCATAGGAATGTCCCATCCTTGTCAGAATCCTGCTGAGCTCTTGTCCTCCGTGCCCTTGTGTGTCAGGGAGTTTCACGGGCTGATTGTGCACCCAGTAGTTCCCTGTCTCATACAGTATAAGGCCAAAAGAGACCATTAGATCATCCAATCTGACCTCCTGTATATCATGCTCCATTCAGTTTAATCCGGACACTCGTCTATTGAGTCCAGAGACTTCAGTTAAACCAAAGCATTTCAGTCCTCAGGAGACTAAACTGTTGTGTGCTCAAGGAGAGACCAAGGTGCCAGCATCTTCCCGGGAGCTGATTCGCTGTGCTGCCCTGCGCCCAGTCCTGCCATTTGCACTGGCAAAGTGGGTGGGAACCCTGCTGACTTGGGATGGGAGCTTTGCACACACACTTTGCACACCTGCAAAGCACAACACAGAGCCTGGGGTGCAGATTCAGACATTCATTGATGTGAAATCCTGCATAACCCCGGCCAGAGCCCCTCCCAGTGACTCCTGCATCCTCCTGGCCCTGGGTAAGCCAGAGCAGATGGTTTAGCTGAGATGCCTGTGCTCTGTTTACAGACACCAAGGGAGAGGGAGCCCACATCTGTCCCCAGTCCCTCTCGCTGTACAGTTACTGGCCTGAATGTATCTAGATTCTTCTTCCACTGGGCTGGCAGCGGAATCCAGGCCCTGGGGTGACTAGGGATCATACCTGTTGTAGAGAGCGTGGCTCCTTCCTGAGACTCGAGCAAGGCACGGAAACCTACAAACCAAATGAAACATGTACAGCTGGTAAAGGAGAAACAGAACCCTGGGCTCACAGGGAAGCCACGCAAACCCCTCGGGGCTGCGTGTTCCTAGGAAAATCCCCTGTCGGGCCCAGGCTCCCAGCCTTGAGAGGCGGCTGTTTCCCTCGTGGCTTTTCCAGGTCAGGATGCAGAGATGCAGGGGGAGATATCACTCCAGAGAGGGCAGCCCGCGTGAGGTTGCTCCAGCCCCCAGGCACTCTGGGAGCCAGGCTGAGAGGCAGGCAGGCTGTGTGACCCACAGGAGAGGTACTCACGGGTGGCTGGAGGCTGCTGCTCACTCTGGCTCCAAGGTCCCAGCCAGCTCATTTATAGAGTGTTTGTGAAAACTCTTAACCCCCCTTTCCCAAAAGCGGCTCCATCAATGACACAACCTCACCGTCCCAGGTCAAACTCCAAGCAAACACAGCCAGGCCTGGCCCTTTGACCTGAGAGCAACTGATTGACCAACGCCACACAACCCCCCCTCCCCCCCGCCCCACCCTGTGTCCCTTGGGGTGGGACTGAGTCAGAATTATACTGGCTCAGTGAGTGGGGAAATTCTGCCCCTCAGAAACACCCCAGCACTCAGCAGGCAGCCTGTGGGACCTGTCCCCCCTCACTCCTCCCCCCAGATCCATCACCCTACTTCCCCACCCCCTCAGCCTGCCTTTCCCCTGCACCTTGCCTCCCCGCAAGACCCTACTCTAGGCCCCTTCAATGGAACATCAGAGACCTCCAGGCCTCTCAGTGGAGCAAAAGAGCCCCCAGGCCCCTTCATCCCAGCTCCTTCTCCCTGGCCCCCTCAATGAAACATCAGAGACACCCCCCAGGCCCTTCAGTGGAAGAACAATGTTTCCTACACTCTCCTAGTGGGGGCTCTGAGCCCAGGACTCACTGTTGTCCAGAGCCTCCCAAAGCCAGCCTGACTCAAACAGCACAGATTCCAGCCCCCAGGGACTGCAGCCCAAGGATGATCCAGCCAGGCCTTCCATGGTGAAATTCACCCTGGTGCAAGGGGGCAGCCTAGGCCACAATTAACTCCCATACGGTCTAGGAAATCCTTATGTCCCACGTCCAGCCCCATGTGCTGGGCCTCTGCCCTGGGTGGGGTGGCCCCATTCTCGCCTGCTGAGTGATGCTGAGGCTGTTTGGTTCCCACAGCACTTCCCCCAAGCCTCATCCCATTAGGGGATTTATGGACGTGCAGATGCCGCTTGTGTGCACAGATGGGCTGAATAGCCAGACTGCTCTTGGTGACTTAGGGCACATCTTCACTGGCAATGTTAAAGTGCTGACTCATGCTTTCACGTGGCTTTTGTAGTCACGGCACAAAACCACCCCCACGAGGGGAGCAGCTCCCAGCACTGGGGCACTGTCTGCACTGGCACTTCACAGCGCTGAAACTTGCAGTGCTCAGAGTGGTGTTTTTTCACACCCCTGAGCGAGAAAGTTGCAGCGCTGTAAAGTGCCAGTGTAGACAAGCCCTTAGTAATGCATCCCTCCTCACGGCATGGGCTGGCAGTCAGGACTCCTGGGTTCTATCCCCAGCTTTGGGAGGGGAGTGGGGTCTAGTGGGTTAGAGTGGGGGAGGGGGGTGTCCTGGCTCACTGTGTGACCTTGAGAGAGACAGGGCGGGTGAGGTAAGTGATCTGTGCAAGCTCAAAAGCTTGTCTCTTTCACCAACAGAACATGGTCTAATAAAAGCCACCACCTCACCCAACAGGTGTCTCTAATATTCTGGACCAACATGGCTATAGCAACGCTGCATGACCCTAAGAGAGTCATTCCAGCTTCCTGTTTCTCAGGGTCCCTGTGAAATTAAACTCCAGCCAGAAAGGCTGCAAAGATGCTGGGCATGCTCATTGTTTTTAAAGGACACCTTTGCCAGTTAAGGCTCTGGGCTTTTCCTTGAGTCAGGTAGGCATACCCATGGGAGCGCTAGCCTACTAGTATTAGCTACAACGGTCGTCAAGATGCAGTGAGGGGCTTCAGCGTGAGCTGTAGGGTGCAGGCTTCAGCCGGGGGCCCTGGGTACAGAGTCACGTTTCTAGCTCACACTGCTGCTTCTTCGGTGCTAGCTTAGCTGGGCTAGCTGGATAAAAGCTAGTGCAGGTAGCACTACCGGAGCGGCAATGACACCTCTGAGTGTAGTGTAGACATTCCCCGAAACTCGTAGCCAAAGCCTGGGCGACACGGACAGACAGGACAGCCCAGGCGAGGCTGTGGAAGCCCATCGTGCCAGAGGCGAAGCTGCAGAGAAGAGGGTGTCCTGGAACCTACAAGCTCTTCCCCAGCTTCTAAACCTGGAATAATCATAATCGTGCAACACAAACACTCTGGGGGCCAGATCAGTGTCAACATATGGGGGGGGGCTGGATCAGAGACGGCACCAATGCCACTGGATGGGTGAGGGCATGGAAAGGTACAGCTTAATGGGAATGATCCATCCACACACACCTCCACCTCCCATCTACCTATCTATCTATCTCACTAGCTAGCTAGCTACCTCCCTCCCTCTCTGGCTGCCTCACACCATATTATCAATATCTGCCCAGGGGGCTTTGTTTCCCCCGCCCCATTGAGAATTACAGGGAATCCCCCATTCATCTGTCCTTGTTGAGAACAGTGGGTGCTCCTGGGAACTGCTGTGCACCTTTGTAAATCTGCCCCTTTTACTGGTTCCCAGCTGGTGCCAGCCATGTGCAGAGTCAGGGTTTGTGTTAAGAAAGAGGGTGACAAGCAGCTAGTCTCCCTTCTGTGGCCCAGTCATGTTACTGTATCACCTTATGCCTCCAGTGCCTTCCTCTTATGCCTCTCCTCCAAACAGCCCCAGGGCCATCGTCTCAGTGGACATTACTCCACTGAAGCCAGGAGCCCAGCAAACAGGAAGGGTGATAATGATACCGAGCTCCATTGTAAAGCACGGTGAGATTTACTGGTGAAAAGTGCCACAGAATAGAGAGGTATTATTGGTCTCTCTCTCTCCCCCTGCACAGCTGTTCCTCCCGCCATCCCGTCCTCGAGCTTCCCCTATGCATGGGGCTCTCACCCATCAACCATCCCTGTGCTGCATACAAGAGTGGCCTCTCACACAAACAAACACCAGCAGGATTCACGCTCCCACCACCCCCTCCCCACAGCTCCCTCCTGTAGCCAAAGGGGCAATTCAACACAGCATGCTCAGTACAGCCCAACTCGTGTTGTTTGCATTGCCCGTGTGCGGAGGAGTGGCAGTCATGGGCCAGGACACCCTACACACCCAGACCAGGATGACAGGCCCAGTCCCAAAGAGCTGACAATCCATCAGCTGCTCTGAGCCTTTCTCTGCACACACAAGTTCTACCACTTTAACTCTGCCTGTATATTGAAAGTGGTACAACCCCCCCCCCCCCCGCCGCCATGGAGGCAGATCTAGCAGCATAAAAGAGCCTGAACAGCTGTTCCCTTATGGAAGGGGAATAAGCCAAACCAGGTCAAGGCACCCTTATATTGATATAACTGCACCCACATTAGGGGTTGTACTGGTGTAACTATCTCATTAAAAACCCCAAATTAAAGCTACCGGTGCAGAACCTGTGTGTGGAACAGGCACTCCAAGCAGAGACACCGAGGTCAGCTGCTCTCTGACAGGCTGTCAACCTCTGCGGGGTCCAAAGGGATGTTTATTTAAGTGTCCCAAAGGATGAGGTTGCTGGGAGCTAAACTTCTGCTCCCAAGGTCACTTTGCTCACAGCTTTTGCAATATTTGCTCCTGGTAATTTATCAACCAGCTTTTCTGGAGCAATTTAAAACACAATCGCATGGGTCACACAGTGATTTACAGCAGCTGAGGAGCTGAGCCTCCGAAAGGAGCCCTGTGATCATCTCTCCAGACCTGCTTACCCCAGGCTACCCCCAGGGACTTGTGGTTAGGGGTGCTAACACTGTATTGCCAAAATAAGGGACGGTTTTCTTAGCCCACTCCCCACACTCCTCCTGATATTGTTATCATCATTATTATTAATAATAATAATACTAAGCACGGCTCACCTCCATTCGCCAGGGGTGTTTCTTGCTGCTTTTTGCAGCACCCAGCTAATCCCGATCTTGTTGGACAGAAATGAATAAATAAGGGCTGTCCCTTATTGTGTTGGCAGCCCGCCTTGTGGGGTGAACTGAAGGCTGCTGCAAAGTGCAAACCCAAACTCACTTCCCTGCAGTCAATGCCTGTAGCAGGGCAATGAAGATGAGATGTTAGGGCTGGATCTAAGGGCTTGTCTACACTTTCAGTGCTGCAATGGTGCACCTGCACTGCTGTAGCGCTTAGCAGCTTCTATGCCAGTGGGCGAGCCTCTCCTGGCGATGCAGGTACACCGCCTCCCAGGGCGGGAGAGCCCCTCCTGGTGACATAGTCTACACCGGGGGTAGGCCAGTCTAACTATGTGATGTGGCTCATAAGTTTGTAGTGCAGATCGCGGATAAGAACGAGCCCTTCCCCACCCCCGTCTTGATTTAAAGTGACACCCCTAGATGGGTTGTGCCAGTGGCTATTCCCTCACACTGTTACAATCCCTGCTTTGTTTCCAGTTTGAAATGTTCTCACCTTGACTCTCGGCCATTAGCTCTTGTTCTGCCTTTGTTGGTGAGTTTAGAGCGCCCCCTAGTGTCCGGTCTCTGCCTTTTGTGTCTGTATTTATTGTGTTAAAGATTTTATTGTGAGATTCAAAGCGAAACAATGTTAAGCGAATCCAATTTCCCCATAAGAATTAATGTACATGGGGGGTGGGGGTTAGGTTCCAGGGAAAAAATTTCAGGAAAACAGGTATGTTAGCCCTAGAATGCTAAAGGCCCTTTTTCCTACAAACTGGGAAGGGGTTACTTCAGGTCAATTAGGGACACCTGAGTCCAAGTAAGGGCTGCCTGAAACCTGTTAAAACCTCTCTCCTGGGGGAGGGAGACAAACTGCTGCAAGGCTAGAGGCAGCAGGAAGATCGGCTTCTCCAGTGTGAGACTGCACCCCTCCCCATAGGGAAAACACCCAAACCTCAGTGCCTGTTTAGGGGAAGGACTGACACCCCAGGGCCAGCGACAGGACATCTGCCCCAGTGAGGGGGCCAGGGAAAGGAATCCCCTTGTGTTTCGGTGCATTATAGACTTTTCCCCTTATTTGGCAGAGGAGCACTCCTCAGACCTGCCCCGAGGCCTACCAGGAAGGCTCTGAGAAACAAACCCTGAAGCAGAAAGACAGACACGCTCCAGAGTGGGGCTAATTTAACCCAGGCCCTGTCCCTGCCAGAGGAGGGAGTGCTAAGTCCAGCAAGGCCTTGCTGCAATATATATATATATACAGTATACGTTTTAAACACACAATTGAATACTGTACACAGCAATGATGATTGTGAAGCTTGGTTGAGGTGGTGGAGTCAGAGGGTGGCATATTTCCCAGACAATGCCTTACTGCTAAATGATGAACAAGCACTCGACTGAGCCCTCAAGGGTTAACATGTTGTTAATGTAGCCTCACACTCTACAAGGCAGCACAAATGGAGGGAGGAGACACAGCATGGCAGAGAGAGACAGTGACACTGTGTGTGGGGGAGGGAGGGACATACAGTACACTGGCCCCACTCTAAGTACATTGCCTTTTTAAGTAGATCAGCAAGTTGAGACAGCAGCTGCTGCCAGCAAGCTCCCTCCATCCTGAGCCCTGTCATGTCCCCCCACTGCTCTGTGGAGATGAGGTACAGGAGTGGGGGGCGGGGGAGGGGGACACCCTGACATTAGCACCCCTCTTCCCCCTCCCTCCCCCCAGCACAGCAAGCAGCTCCAGCTGGGAGCAGCTCCAAGGCAGAGGGCAGGAGCAGCACAGGGCAGTGGGGGGAGGGACAGCTGAACTGCCTGGCGGCTGCGACACAGGGAACTTAGGGGAGCGGGGAGTTGATAGGGGGGCTGCCGGCCCACGCTGGTTCCAAGCCCTCACCAGCCAGCTGCAACGAGCTGCTCTTCCTGCAACCAGTGGACAAAGCAGGTGGCTGCCAAATAACGTTATAAGGGAGCATTGTGCAACTTTAAACGAGCATGTTCTCTAATTGATCGGCAACGTAACAATGTTAACCAGGACGATGTTAAGTGAAAAGTTACTGTACATCCCAACCTCACTCCCAATACACTCGCCCCTCGCCACTTCCGCCTAAATGTCAGTCTTTAAAAAAATAACCCTCTGGCTCAATTAATTAATACTGAGCCCAAAGGGACCATTAGATCATCTAGTCTGACTTCCTGCATAATACAGGCCAGAGAGCTGCCCCCAGTTACCCCTTCGCTGAGCCCAATAACTCTCATTGGACTAAAGCATCTTCCAGCAAGGCACCATCAAGGAATAGAGAATCCATCACTTCCCTTGGGAGTTTGTGCCAAAGGGTAACTACCTTCACTGTTCAAATTTGCACCTTGTTTCTAATTTAAATGTGTCTGCCTTTAACTTCCAGATGCTGGGTCTTGTTCTGCCTTTCTCTGCTGGATAAAAGAGCCCTTTAGTACCTGCTATTTTCTCCCTTTTGCCTCTGTGAATGTGCTTTTATACCTCGATCAAGTCACCCCTTGCTAGTCTTTTTAATCAGTTAAACAGATTGGTCCCCTTCAGCCGCTCCCTGTGAGGCTTTTATTCTAGGAAGAGTTTTGTGTATTCGGATAATTTTTGTAGCTATTTTTTGCACCCTCTACAGTTTTTCTGCTACCAGAGCTGGAGAACGGTAGCCACACATCTATATGGATCTATGCTATATAGACCAGAACTATATACGCAGCACATGAGATACAAGGTTGTAACAGTGACAGCGATGTGCAGGAAAGGTCCCAAACCCCCTGCTGTGCCCTGCAGTTAGAATCCTGGTCTCAGGCCCAGAGAGGTGACAAACTGGAGGAAATTCAGAGCAGTGGCACAGAAATCACTGGGCTTGAGCTGGTAGGAGAGACTGAAAAGGCAAAACCTGCTCAGATTGGATAAGGGACAGGTAAGGGGCAGGGGAGCTGACATGAGAGCCACGTGAACTGCATGAACACCAGGTACCAGAGAATGATTTCAGGTGATCCATGGGACAAGCGGGAGGGGCACTGAGAATAACAGGACGGAAAAAGCAAAGTGAGACTGAGACAGAATTTTGAGGCCTCTCCTTAATGAGCATGTTCTGTGCAGGAACGACCAAGCAACCCCTGGATACAAACCCAGCACTAAGGCAATCAGCATTTATTCATGGCTACAACAAAAGCAATAGAAAACAGGAACTTGGGTGCCAACCCTGGGTTCCCCTCCCAGCATGATCTCTTCAAGGGGAGCAGTACCCCAGGAATTGCCTGTGAGCTCTGCAGAAAAAAATCCCCTCTCAGTCAGATCAGTCCCTGGAAAACTGCTCATTGAACTTCTCCTTCATCTTCTGGAATTGCTCAGAGAACCAGTTCCTGTAAGACAAGGGGAGGCAGAGGCAACATCAGCCAGTGTTAGGATCCTGCACTTCCTCACCCCCCACCTCCACAGATGCTACTACGGGGATGACTGGGGGCTTTGTAAAGGCGCTGGCTGAGAAGCCCTGAGCTTTGCCCTCGTGAACAGTGCAAAGCTGCACTGATTTGAGACACTACCATCTAGGGGCGGCTAACAGAGCCAGCATCCCTCTGGGGACAGAGCCTGTTAGATGCTGGGAAATCTCAGCCGCCACCTGGTCATTATAGTTAATTACAGTGATTTTGACACATGGCTAAGGAATGGGTTTTTCCTTTCTAGTGTAGCCGCCTCTCCTGGGAGCTGTGAGGATAATGAGGCCAACTCAGTCCCAACTGTGAACTAAATCATACTAGTTTATCTGCTGTGCCTTCCAGGCAGCAGGATTTCACAGCACTTCCCCTGGGATTGCTTCACATGATACATTATTCATATTTCAGTAGTGACCTAGTTATGGGGCCCCATAGTGCCACCAAGCGCTGCACAGACCCTGACCAAGATCAAGCTCCCATCCTGCCAGCACCGCACCAGCCTGACTGAGATCAGGTGCTCCTGTTGTGTCAGGTGCTGCACACACAGAGTGAGCGCCAGTCCCTGCCTCAGCTCCGAGAGGGGGGGTATGTCCCAAGCGTGACCAATGCAGTGACATCTGCCTGAGTCTGCAGAGAGCCTGTGGGGGATCTCACTGAGGAGTTAACTGATGCTCAGCAATGCTCATTTAAATGTCAACATCATTTACAATGTCCTCTGTCCTGTGACACCAGAGCAGGGGGGTCATGGCACTGCACAATTGACTGGAGCTGAGTGTTTGGGAAGAGCATTTCTAGCAGCACCTTCCTCAGTCTCCCAGCCAAGCCTGGAACAGTTCCCGCCTCTGCTTGGCTGCAGGTGACAGTCTCAGTGTCACTGGTTTCTGCAGGAGCCCTGCCCCCCCGCCCCGAGGCCCCTGTGACTCACCGGGTCTTTTCGCTGAACTCGCTGTGATGCAGTTCTTGGAAGGCAGCTTTGGTTTTATCTGCAATGCTGTCAGCAAAGGCCTGCAGCTTGTTCTGGAAGTTCTCCAACTTTTTGGTCAGGGTTGGCTCTGTGGATTGAGCCTGAGCAGAGTCTGAAAGGGAGACGGAGAACGACGAATGCTACTGCCCAAACTCAACCCACCACACCCGGGCAACGTGCAAGGGCGTGTGTTTGTGTGCGTGCACATACAATGTGCCGTGTATGCATGTGCGTGCAATGTGCCAGGGGCGTACGTGCATGTACATGCTTGGCTCTTTGTCTGTGTCACTACAGTGCCCTGCATGACGGTCCCTGATCTCGTCACTCTGTGCCTTGGAGGTGTTTCTCCACAGTCTCTGAAACATGCTTGTCACAGGAATGCTCAGCCCTTTTCACAGTTAGCTTTTCTGCTTCTGGTACCTGGTTCTGGAGCCCCGTGAGACTTTGTGTTACTTGAGATTAATGACCCTTGACCGTCTTTAAATCCCAGACCACCCATTGCACTCTCTCAACCCTGCCCACCCACTCACGAAAGCTTATGCCCAAATAAATCTGTTAAGTCTTTAAGGTGCCACCAGACTCCTTGTTGTTTTTGTAGATACAGACTAACACGGCTACCCCCGATACCTGCCCGCCCAGACTCCACACAGACACTGGGGTGGTTGGAGCTCGGTTGCTGAGTAGCAACCTGGGGAGGTTTTCGCTTTTTCCAGACATCTCAGGGCTACTGTTTGGTTGAGCTGCTCTGGCAGCTCAGAGATGTAATTTGCCACAGATGTGGAGCTACTCCTATTTGTGGTTTTACACACACACACACACACACACACATACGGCACAGTGTACATGCACACACAGAGTACACTGTACATCCACGCACACCCTGGCACATTGCACGCATGTGCACACACACCCGGCACACTGCAGGCGCAAAGTGCATCCCCCCCCCCCCCCTTCCCGGTTTCAATGAGCCCAGCTATTGCTGACAAGATCCCAGGCATCCCTGAGCCCCAGAGTTATTTATAATCTCTACTGAGGTGTTGCTAGGGCAGTTGTTGGTCCCATGGTGGCAGGCGCTGCATGAACACGCAGCAGAGATCAGTCCTGCCCACCAGGGGCGAGGCAGAGACAGGATAGACGGGTCTGACATGCTTCCTGCTCCCCTCTCACCCTGGCCCACACCCTTCCCCCGGCCCCTCCCTCCCCTCTCCCAGGCACAATCTCCTCCCCCAGTCCCTGAGACCCCTATTCCCCCAGCTCTGTTTCCCTGAGGAATTGGGGCTCTTACCTGCCAGGACCGTCAGAGCCACGAGGATCAGTGCGATGGACACTGCAGGCCGCATGGTCACTGGGCTTGGCGTGTCCCTGTGGGGGGAGGAGGATGTGACCTCGAGACTGGTCCCAAATGCACCAACCTACCCTGGGGAAGGGACCCAGCCAGTGCCTCTGGCTGGGGGTTACACAACCCTCGCCAAAACACCCACCCAGCCCCACGTGGACCCCACTGACTCCCCCCCCATACTCCCCTCCCTCCCCCCATCCTCCA
>NC_048313.1:10916449-10949082 GCF_013100865.1 Trachemys scripta elegans
CGTCGTGCCGGGCGCTGCACAGACCCCCACCGAGATCGGGGGCCCCGTCGTGCCGGGCGCTGCACAGACCCCCACCGAGATCGGGGGCCTCGTCGTGCCGGGCGCTGCACAGACCCCCACCGAGATCGGGGGCCCCGTCGTGCCGGGCGCTGCACAGACCCCCACCGAGATCGGGGGCCCCGTCGTGCCGGGCGCTGCACAGACCCCCACCGAGATCGGGGGCCCCGTCGTGCCAGGCATTGTGCAAAACACAGTAGGAGACAGTCCCTCCCCGAAAGGATTTACCAGTCAAACGAGACCAGACAAGCTGTGTGAGGCACAAGCCATGGAAGGGTTGGGGCTGTGTCCTCACAGCAAGAGGTGGTGTTTTTACAGTGCAATAACTAACACACAATAGGGATCGCCAGCCTGCTATACGATCCTGTTGGAGACAAGGCACCTGGATTGGTTACCAGGAGGTAGCTAGGCAGGTCAGCGCTGCACCCTGCTGCTGGTTGATCTCATGGTAAAATTACAGGCTTGGCTTGGCCTTTACTGCCTGATGGTAACAGTTGATAGTAACAGCTAACATGGGTTGGTTCTCCCATTGGAAAACACACCTGCTTTTGACAGTGAAGACAAAGCCTAAGTGACTCACCCAGGGTCATGGGCAAGTCAGCAGCAGAGCTAGGGATAGACCCCAGGATTCCTGGCTCCCAGCACTAACCCACCAGTCCCCACTCCCCTCCCAGAGCTGGGGATAGAAACCAGCAGTCCCCAGGCAGGACCCCTACCCACTGGGGTCACACTGCTGAATTACACCGTGGTGCGTGAAAGGGGAACCAGTCCCCATGACTCCAATGGGGTTACTCCTGATCGACATCCCAAGGGGAGTTTCCAACCCTGCCCTGGTGGGGGAGATGAACTGAACGAGCCATTTACCTGCCAGCAGGGTTGCCCCGAGCAGCACAATCCAAACCTTCATGGCTGCAGCTTTGCCTGCAGGGAGAGAAGGAAGGGGCTGGGGTGAATGAGGGCAGGGAGGGTGGGACCTAACACCCCCCATCGGTCCCCCACAGGGGATACAAGCTAGGGTGCACAGCATGTGGGAAGCCAGGTCCATCTGCTAGGCCAACCACCCCTGTCCCTGGGAAAGCCCTTACCCCTCTGGGCTGCATCCACTCTACCCCAATCCTGCCCCTCAGCCCTCACCTCTGGTCTGCCCCCCATCCATCCTCCCACTCCTCTGGGCTGCACCCCACCGGCCCCAAAGCCTGCCCCTCACCAGCCTCCTCATGGCTCCAATCCGCAGCCCCTCCCACCACTACCCCTGCCCCTCACTCTTCTCCTCTGGGCTGCACCACCCGTTACTCCTTAGGGTGTATCTCCATTGCCCCCTGCCCTCACCTCTGATCTACCCCCCATCCATCCTCCCACTCCTCTGGGCTGCACCCTGCCTGCCCCAAAGCCTGTACCTTTCCAGCCTCCTCGAGGCTGCAATCCCCAGGCCCTCCCACTGCCCCTCACCCTTCTCCTCTGGGCTGCACCCCCCGTTACTCCTTAGGGTGTATCTCCATTGCCCCCTGCCCTCACCTCTGCTGGGCTCCTAGTCCTGGGCTCTAAAGTGCCACCAGCCCCACTCGCTGCCTTAAATACCCACGGGGCGGGGGGAGGGGAGGACAGAGCCGGCGCAAACTCGCCAATTCAGCTGGAGGGGGCGAAGGTTACTCCCCCCACCCCCCTCGCATGGGGCCGGACAGCTTCCCCTTCGGAGAAAGTGTTAACCCTCTGCTTGCCGGGGAGGAGGAGGGAGACACAGACACATCTCTTCCCCTCGCCCTGCGCAGTCTGCCCCACCCCGCCGGGTCTAGGACTCCTATGTCCCCGGCGAGCGGACCCCCCACAGGGAGCGGTGCAGGAGGGAGAGGCGAGAGGGCCCCCACTCTCAGGGACAGACACCGGGGGCACTAGCCCCCATCAGCATTTTGTCCTGTTTGCAAAGGAGAATACAAAGTGTCCAAGTGTCACAGGCTGGGGCGGGGGGTGGGGGCTGAGACTTGGGGGGGCGGGGCGCTGAGATCTGGGGCTGAGGCGGTGTGGGTGGGGTGCCGAGACCTCGTGCTGGGGTGTGTGTGCAGAGACCTTGTGCCCTGTATGTGTGTGTATGGGGGGGGGGGATGCCGAGACCTTCTATCATGTGGTGGGGGGCATGCTGAGACCTCTTGCTGTGTGTGTGTGTGTATGGGGGCGGTGCCAAGACCTGTGGGGGGGGGGCTGCTGAGACCTCATGCTGGATTGGGGGGGACGCTGAGACCTCATGCTGGATTGCGGGGGCATTGAGACTTCATGCTAGATGGGGGGGGACGCTGAGACTTCATGCTGGATTGGGGGGGACGCTGCGACCTCATGCTGGATTGCGGGGGCACTGAGACTTCATGCTGCCTGTGAGGGGGGTGACTTATGAAATCTCAAGAAAAGCCAGACTGTGGGGCTGCTGCTGTTTGGGAGATCTGCTCCTCCCCCCAATGCGTCTTCGTGGTCCAGCAGATAGAGGGGACCCTGCTCCACGTGGGGGGCCCCAGTGCTTTGGGAAAGGTTGGAAGGACTGGGCCGCCTGAGGCCCCATAAGACTGGGAGCTTTCTGAGCCGGTAGCCACACTCACTGCTCCTGCCAGAGGCCCTCGTAGGGTGGGGGTCCTGCTCAGCTCATTAGCATGCGTGTAGGCTCTTTGGATTTTTTCGGTAATGCTTTTACCTTAAGCTGAATGTTGGCTGCTTACAAAGAGCTGGGTAGCACTGTAGGAATCCCTGTGCTACCCAGCTCTGAAGGGAAAGCAAGCAGGTGTGCTGGGCAGCTGGCTTTGTGGGGGAATGGGGTGAAGGCAGGGAGCTGTGCACCCTGGGAATCTCCTGCTCAGAGGGGAGCGAGGTGGGTCTCCATTCAGAATGGAAACGGCCAGGACATCCAGTTGCAATTGCCCTGCACTGTGACAGAGAGTGCCCTTCCCTCCACCCCCTACTGCCACACTGGGGTCAGCACTGACTGAGACAGGAGAGCACCCCCGCCCTAGCCACCTCGCTGGAGCATCCGAACCAACACTGAGTGCCTGGGAACAGCGACCCACTCCCTGAGTGCGTCTCCCATTCAAACGCTGACCCAGGGTAACCCTGCGTAGCAGTGCGTGCCAGGTTCAGGGTGATGCCGTCACGGTGCGCAGTGACATTGGCAAAATGACTTCAGGGTTTGTTTTTCCAAACAGATAAACAGAAAATTGGTTTCCAGACCCACCTGGCTGGGACTGCCTTGGGGCTGTAATTATGTAATAGAAGCTTATTTGCATAACAAAGGCTGATTCTATATTAAATGCTGTTGGTTTCTGGGTTAGAGGTTTGTGCAGGAGCCTGGAATAACACAGTTGAACTTGCCTCTTCCTTTCCACGAGGGATTATTCCATGCAGTGTCAGGCGGTCTGAAATCAGGCTCTATCGCTGGATGCCCCAACGTGGCACCCTCCCAGTTTGCTGGGAAGAAAACGACAGGCCAGTAAATATCTCCAGCTGCAAAGTGGGAGGGAAGGTCCCTGAGGCTGCAGTTTGCTGTCAGTACCGCCCTGTGGCCTGGGCCTTATCTGCTGCCAGTTGACCTCTGCGCGGAGCCCCAGCGCTGTCGTGTCAGCAGAGGACTCTGCTTGTGATCATAGATCACTGGGCTCCAACCTCTGCACATTCCTCTGTGGTGTGGAGCCAGGATTTCCAGCTCTTTCACTTGAACTCCTCACCCCTTTCCAGACCCCCTTGTTAAACTGCATTCCTCATCCAGCTGCAGCCTCATCTCCTTCCCGCATTCCCCATCCCCCTTAGGTTTCCCCACATGACTGCAAATCCTCTGCTAGTGTCAACAACCCCCCTTCCCTGGCAACATGGATTCCCTGTGCCCAAGTGGAGAGGAGAGAAGACAATAAACCAGAGAATGTGTTTTGTAGCATAGAGTGAAAGTTACAGATGCAGGCATTATATCTGTAACTTTCACTCTATGCATCTGAAGAAGTGAGGTTTTTACCCACGAAGGCTTATGCCCAAATAAATCTGTTAGTCTTTAAGGTGCCACTAGACTCCTTGTTGTTTTTGTAGATACAGATTAACACGGCTAGCTCCTGATACTTGTTTTGTAGCATGTTTCACTCACAGATCTTGGGGGGGGCACCAGTTGGCATCACCACCCCCATTTTAAAAGGGTGAGTCTGTCAAGTGGCAGGCAGGAGATGTGACTCACTCAGTCACACAGCAGCCAGATTCCCAAGTCTCCCCTGCTTCCCTCCCAGAGGCAGAACCCAGGAGTCCTGTCTCCGGTCCCTATCCCTACTCTAACCCACTAGACCCCACGTCCCTCCCAGAACCCAGGAATCCTGACTGCCAGTCACCAGCCTTCTAACCCACTAGCCCCCATGCCCTTCCCAGAGCTAGGAGCCCTGACTCCCAGCATCTTGTGCAGGTTCTGCAAAGCCACACAGGGTAACTCTACACTGCAGCTGGGACGGAGGGTGCTTCCCAGTACAAGTAGACAGACAAACCCTAGCTCTGCTGGAGCTAGTGCACCAAAAATAGCCTTGTGGGCTCTGTGGCACAGACAGTGGCTTGGGCTAGCTACCCAAGTACTAGCCTGAGCCGCTGCTTGTGCTGCTAGTGCATTAGCTTGAGCACAGCTAGCAGGTGTCTGGCTACCCATGCTGGGAAGCACCCTCCCAGCTGCAGCGTAGACACACCGAAGGTCCCTGGCCCTGCCTAAAAGAGTTTAAAATCCCAATATGGGGAGGCGAAACTGAGGCCCAGGAAGGGGAAAGGACTAGCAGGTAAGTGGCAAAGCTGGGTAATAGGTCTCCTGGCTCTGAGGCTGGTGCACAACCCACTGCCTCTATACCACATTTTCTGAGGTCCCAGTTCCAAAGTCCAGACACTTGTGGGGGCCTGAGCCCAGCCCCGGCAGCAGCGACGGATTTCTGCCCTGGGTTCCAAGCTGGAGGCAATTTGGGAGAACCCCGGAGCTGAGCTCAGCGGTCCCAGTAAACAAGTCAGCAAGGATGATTCATAGTGAGGAGCGATCATGAGACCCGATCAGAGCGGGAGGGAGAGGGGCCTGCAGTGAGGCCGCCAGTGGCATGTGCATTGCGTTAGTGTTTGCCTGGTGTTATTATCCTTATAGTTCTGTGTTACTGGTAGTGCAGGAACCCCAGCCATGTGGCAGGCATTCCAGTGCAGACACAGAACGGTCCCTGAGCCAGTGAAAAGGGGCTGCAAGAGGGGCAATAGAGAGCTAGCGACGGTCACCTTCTCACCTTTTACTCATTGGCCGAGCTTGCGAAGACCTGATGCGTGACTTGGTGGTATTTCCATGTCTGTCTGTTACAGGGTCACTTTTGAACATTGCACCCAATCACTTCCAAAATGTCTGGGCATTTCTAGGCATGGATGGAAAATTGGAAAAGTGAAAAGCGTGGCGGGGGGTGGGGGGGCGGCATGGGGGAGAAACGGGGAAGACATGAAGCTCCTGACATCTGAATAGCAAAGCCAAGGCTTAAGCCTCTGCAACTGGCTGTAGATTGAACAGCTGGTTGGTGGTACCATTAACTCCTTCCAGCATAACAAACCCCCGCCCAGGGCCCAGCATCCCAATAGCATGGAACATGGTGACACTTGGATGAATTATTTTCCAGACAAATGATGATGGTGGGGAGCAGGAAGGGTGGCACGCACACAGCCCTTGCACTTGGGGGAGAATGCAGGACCCTGGCGTGGGAGGAGGGGAGAATGGAGGTCTCACAGAAGCCCTGCCAGGCAGGCAATGGGTAGAGATACGGGGTGACCCTGAAATAGAGGGGGCTGCAAGGGTGGCACTTAGAGGCATGGGGGGGAGGAATGGAAAGACACAAGGAAGCCCTGAGGGGGCAATGAATTCAGCTGATACAAGCGACAGTGTTTAACTGTCTCTTATTATTATTTTTAATAGGTGAATTATGGTAGCACCAAGGAGCTTCCTCATGCACTGGAACCCCGTGTGCTAGCGCTGTACGTTAGGTGTATTACGGTAGCACCGGGACCCCGTGGGCTAGCGCTGTACGTTAGGTGTGTTACGGTAGCACCGGGACCCCGTGGGCTAGCGCTGTACAAACATAGCACAGGAGGACAGTCCCTGCCCCGCAGAGTTTACAGTACATGACAAGGGACAGCGAATGGAAACAGCCGGACAAGGAGACAATGAGACAATAGGGGTCAACATGACAGGCTGCGGTCTGGGCCTGGCCGGTGTCATTTGTAGGCCTCATTGGGAAGGTGCTGAGGAGGGATGTGAAGGTGGAGAATGAGGTTGAGACTTGCTTTGTGTTTATAGGGCACGCCTCCCCCATGGGAGGGGCCCATGGCAGAAAGCACCAGGGACGTGCTTAGAATGAGGACAGGCGGGTGATGGAAGTGGACAGCACAGGCCCATGGAGGTGGGGACTGATGTTCTGATACTGACAGGTAGGGTGAAGCTAGGACGTGGAAGGCCGTGAAAGTGAAAATAAATAGCTTATGCTTGGTATTGTTATGCTGAGAGAAACTGGGGACTGCACGGGTCACAGACCTCTGAAACTGGGTGTGAACTCACCTTCAATTAATATAACTGTTAGGGTACATTAATTACCAGCCCCCACACCTAAAACCAAGGCGCTGTGAACCCCCTAGAGAGTTTTAAACTGGATGGGGAAAGGGCCTTTGGCCGAGCCCTGGTCTACATGCTGAACTTACGTTAGTCTAATTACATCACTCAGGGGTGTGGAAAAGCCGAACGAAGCAGTTATACTGACCGAACTCCCCCTGTAGACAGCGTTATGTCGATGGGAGGGCTTCTCCTGTGGACATAGCTACCGCCTCTCGGGGAGGTGGAGTACCTACACAGGTGGGAGAAGCGCTACCGCCCACATACATAGTGTCTTCACTACACGCTTCAGCGGTGCAGCTGCAGTGCTTGAAGTGCAGACAAGCTCTGAGTATTGTTTGGGGTTTTCATTCCTCCTGCTAGTGCTAGTTTGCAGAAGCAGGACTTTGTACACTCGGTGAATAAACAAGGCTGCATTCAAGACAATATCGGACTCCATCATGAATTTGTACTGCCAGCTGGGACATCGCCAGGGCCCCGAACTTGGATTAGCTGCTTGGGTCAGAGGTGTAACACTGCCATAGAGAAGAGGAGCCAGCCAGAGTGGAGAGATAGCCCATTGTTTTGGCCAAAAGAACATGGGTATGAGTGGGGCCAGACTGCATTTGTCAGGCCAGAGAGAAGGCTGCAGCAGTAGTCGAACTGTGAGATGATGAGCTTTAGCTGTGGGGATGGAGAGAAACAGTCTCAGCCCACCAAAGCTTGTGCTCAGATAAATGTGTTAGTCTCTAGGGTGCCACAAGTCCTCCTGTTCTTTAGTCTCAGATCAGGGCTTTCTGGGCAGCACCAGCCCGGGCAGTTTCATTTCGGGGGCTGGGAGCCCAAAGCCCTACCCCGCCCTGGACTGTAGACAGAGCTCATGGCCAGGTCATGTGGGGATGGTGCTGAGGTTAATGAGTGACAGGAGGAGGCAGGGGTGACAGGGCTGTTACCCCATCCACTCCCCCTTGTCTCTAACTTGTCTCTTTCCTCCGTCCTGCCAGGTTCTCCGGGAAACTCCCAGCATGAAGCTTCTCACTGCTGTCCTGTTCCTGGCCGTGCTAGGTGAGTGTGTCTCGGTGCAGCCCCACGCCTGCCCCATTGGGCGTTGGCTGACCGTGTGTGTGGGGATCCCTCTGCCTGGAAGCCAGGTCTTTTGAGCACCCTCTCCCACAGGAATCAACGTTGACTTTCCAAGTGGAAACCACTAAAGTACCTGATAGAGACTCGGTCACAGGAGCGGGGGAGAGGGGGAGGGAATGCAGCTTGGATTTGGGGGGAGCAGGAAACATGAATTAGAAACAGTGTAGCTGACTGAGTCTTTCCCAGCTCTGGGAGCACCCTGCTTTGCTAAGCATTCAGCGAGGTGCTCTGTTTCCTGGGTCCCGATCCGTTCAGTCAGGCAGAGCGCCGGCTGGGGAGTCTCAGGACTTGTCTACATTGGATGTTTCTGGCACTGGTCTAACCCTTTAGTGTATAAAACAGTTTGCGTCCGGTTAAGACACATCCAGCTCAGAACTGTGGTGTGCCTCACGGGTGTGAACGCTGGCTGACTGGAACACTGGCAGGGCAGCGGAAAAATCCACCCCCACCCCCCCCCGCGGTGTAAACACTTTGCACTGGTGTAAAAAGGATATTGGAGAATCGGTGGGGGCTCAAAGACAGGCAATGAGAGGGAGTCAGGGTCTGGGGAAATGCCCTGGGAGGACAGGATGAAAACACTGGGCGTGTTGTCTAAAAAGGAGACAGATAAAAGGGGGTGTGATAAACGTATTGTTCCCTTCTACAACAGGCAGACAATATCTCTCTGGCAAGGCCCCAAATCGATGGTAAGAGTCAGGTCTCGTTTTTGGTACAATCCTGTTGATTTACAGAGAACGGGCACAGAATTCCTTTCCCCTGAACACAGCAGGAACATACAACAGCAGGTGGTTTCCTTTTCCAGAAATCCAAGCTTGCCTCTCCACCAGCTCTGTGCTCCAAGGAGCCCTAGCTCTGTTCCCTCCCAGGCCAATGCTCACAACAGCATCTCTCCCTGTCTGCCAGCTTTGTGCCTTTGATACACACAGACATACACAGCTGCTGCCAACCAGTGCCCCATCCCCTGAGTTTGAAATCAGTCACTAGGGAAACCCCTTGGCCCACACGGCTAAGCTTCTGCTCAGGCCTTGCCCGTCTGGTGAGTGCCTTGGGCAGTGGCTTCTCTGGTATCAGTTCTCACTACAAAAAGGGATATTTAATTGCTCTTTCTGTCAGTCTGAATGAATCAGAGAAATGAACCTGGAAGGCACCTTAAGAGTTCATCTAGTGCAGCCCCCTGTTCCGAGGCAACTCCAAGTAAACCTAGAGTTCACCAGTGCTAAATAGAGTGGACAGTTACCTCCTATGTCTTACATAGCACACTCCTATTAATACACCCCAGAATGATATAAACCTTTTCTGCAGCTGCATCACATTGTTGGCTCATATTCAATTTGTGATCCACTCTAACCCCCAGATCTTTTTCAGTAGTACTACTGCCTAGCCAGTTATTCCCCATTTTGTTGTTGTTCATTTCACTTTTCCTTCCTAAATTAAGTACTTTGCACTTGCCTTTATTGAATTTAATCATGATAAATTGGAGAATTGGACAGAAATCAACAAGGTCGTTTTGAATTCTAATCCTGTCCTCCAAAGTGCTTGCAACCCCTCCCAGCTTGGTGTCATCTGCAAATGTTTAAGCATATTACCCACTCCATTCTCCAAGTCATTAATGATAATATTGACTAGTACTGAACCCAGGACAGACCCCTTTGGGACCCCACTGGGACCCTTTGGAACCCCACTGGGACCCTATGGGACCCCTTCCAGTTTGAAAAGTGCCTCATTGATAACCACCCTTTGAGGGTGATCTTTCAGCCACTTTTGCACCCACCTTATAGCAATTTCCTCTAGACCACACTTCCCTGGTTTGCTTCTGAGACTGTCACATGGGACTGTATCAAAAGCCTTATGAAAAAATCAAGCTATAATCACAGCTACAGCTTCCCCTCTGGCCACTAGCCCAGTAACCCTGACAAAGAAGGAACTGTCTGGGCATGATTTCTTCTTGACAAATCTCTGTTGGCTATTTCTTAGAACAGTGGTTCGCAACGTTTTTTTTTCACGGACCACTTGAAAATTGCTGAGGGTCTCGGCGGACCACTTAATGCTCTTTTCAAATGTCGTTTGTACCGTTAGCTAACTATTGTAAAGCGCTTTGGATAAAAGCGCTATATAAAAAATAAACTTAATTTTTTTTGTTCTACAGATAAAATAACACAACTCATATTTTCACATCCGTAGTCTTACCTTTCTAAGGCGATAGAGGTGCCTTCTCTGCCCTGCTGTGGCAGCCCCCAAGTTGGGGCTGGGAAGGGTGGGGGGGGTCTCAGGAGCCACGCAGCCCCCGAGCTGGGGCTGGGAAGGAGGGGGTCTCTCCCCCACCACACCAGCCCCCGAGCTGAGGTTGGAAAAGACGGATGTCTCTCCCCGGCAGCCGCAGCCCTGGAGCTGGGGAAAGTCGCCTCTTTCTCTGGTGGCCGCAGCCCTGCATGTCCCAAATTTCTCACACACCCTCTTCTGACCCCACTGCCCCCTCCCACCTACCCCCCATTCTCCCCAAGGCCACCCCCTCACCTTACATGTGTGTCTCCTCCAGGGTCCAGGCACCTAATTAGTGGAGCTTGCTCAGCAGGGTGAAGGGTGCTCAGGGAACTCATCTCCAATAAGCAGGTCTGTGATCAACTGCAGGGGATCAGGATACTCTGTTCCCCCAGCTCCTACCCTTAGGACGGGGGACAGTCAATGGCAGTGCAGGGGATGAATTCAGAACCAGTGGAACGACTGTCACGGGAAGTTGCTGATGCCAAGATCTTCACAGGATTCACAGAGGCGTTTCTATGGATAACGGGAGTATCCAGAATTACCATAGTTAGAGATTTGGGAGGCGCATAAACCCGGCTGCCCCAGTGCTAACTATTAGGGTGAGGAGGAAAAATACCCACATCTGCTACTGAGGGGTTCTTGCACATTCCCCTGAACCACTGGGTGCCAGCTTCTAGATACTGGCCTTGACAAACCATGGGGCTGATCCAGTCTGCCAATCCCAGTGTCCCAGTGCCTTATCAGGAGTCTGTGGCAAAGCTGGGATAGAAGCCAGGAGTCCGGGCTCCCAGCCCCTCTGCAGTAACCACTAGACTCCATTCCCCTCCCAGAGCTGGTTGGAACCCAGGAGTCTTGAGCCACATCCCAGTGCAGTTACCATGTGCCCCTCCTTCCAGGGAGCGGTAGCTCAGTGGGTCTCTCCAGGCCAGGGCAGCCCTGGGGCCTGCAGTGACACTGTCTCACTGGGGATCCCTTTCCTTTCCCAGGCTCCAAGGCCTCTCCCCTCGGCAAGGAACCCACGCCAAGGCTGGACCAGGTTGCAGACGCCATCGAACGTAACTTGGAGCAACTTACCAGAATGACCGTGGAGCTGATCCAGAAATCCGAGCTGGGCCAGGAGATCGAGTGAGGCGCCTGCCCTGACTTGGAGGCAGGGTTTGGGAGCCCCCCATCCATGCCAGGAACCCAGAGTAGAGGGGTTAGAGTCACCCCTGACTGCAGGACCCACACCTCTGCTTCTGGGCCCAGCAAGCCCCCCGAGCTCAGCAGGGATTGGCCTGGCCAACCCCAGGGACACTGGCAATTCAGCAACGGGTGCAGAATTGTGTCCATTATTTGGCAGGGCAGGGCCCGATGCCGCTGGGACCTGGGGCCAGATCAAAGCCAGCAACACTGGGGGTGGGGAGGACCCATATCACATTCCCAACCCCCATGAGCCAGCCAGTCCTCCTGCCCTGGGATCACATTCCCGTCCCAGACACCTCCCAATCCAGCCAATCCTTCTGCCTTGGGGTCAGACAGAGCCAGCAGCCCAGAGGGTGAGTCACTCTAAGCTGCTTCCCTTTCTTTGCAGGGAGTGGAGACTCTATAGGAAAATTAATAACTTCTTTGATGACCTAAACCGTAAGGTGCCCCCCAAGGCCCAGGAGCAGCTGAGGAACCTGAGCAGGCCGGTGGAAGAAAGTGTGACAATGCTGTGGGAACTGGAGAGGAAGGTGCAGCCCTACATGAACCAGCTGCGTGATGTCCTGGTGTCCTACACTGAGGGGCCGCTGGAGATGGTGGAGCACTACAGCAAGACCCTGCTTGGTAGCCAGGCGTACAGCAACGTCCCGTCTCGGGTCGAGCTGCAGGAGCAGCTGGGCTCCTATGCCCAGGAGCTGGGGCTGCAGGAGTTCGAGCGCAGCCTGGCAGCCTACACCAGGGACCTGCACCGGAAGCTCAGCCCCTATGCTGAGGACTTGCATGGCTGGCTGAACTCCCGCTGGGACGCCTTCATGCAATGCTTCAGTGAAGAGACCGGTGGGGGTGCCTCATAGGCCCTGTCCATACCTGGAGCCCAAGGCGATCCCCCAGGATTGAGGGGGACAGCTCCGCTGTAAGGTACCCCGCAGCAGGCTCCCTGCCCCATACAGCCGTCCATCGCTCAATAAACCAGCTGTTTAATCATGCAGTGATGTGTGGTCCTGCTGCATCTCTGGGGAAGGGGGCTTAGGGTGTCAATCCCCCCACAGCGCAGGAGGTCACCAGCCCTGTGGAGGGGCATGGCACCAATTACCCACTCCCCACAAACTGCTCAACCTCCCCCCAATGCTCCCCCTAAACCATCCCCCCCTTAAACATGCCCCACCCCAGTGCATCCCCCAGCTTACATTCTAAACTGCTCTCGCTCCATCTCTTCCCCTACACTGCACCACCCTGGCCCATAGGCGTGGGAACTAGGGATGCAGGGCGTGATGCAGCACCCCCAGGTTTTGCATGGGGTCCCAGCCACTGGCCCCATACCTGGGGCTCTGCTCCCAGTCCCAGCTGTGGTCCCAGCCTCAGCCCCCCCACCCCTCCCGGAGCCACAGCCCAGTCCTGGTCCCAGCTCTGGGGAGAGGGGACACGGACAGAGATAAGGGGGTGAAAAGTAAAAAATTTGGGCTTTCAGCACCCCCACTGTAAAAAGCGTTCCAGGGCCACTATGTCAAGTTCTGCACAGAGCTGTAGCAACAAGTCCCCACTTCCCAAGGAGCTCCCTCAAGTTCAGTAACAGCCCTATCGCCGCCCCTTTTAAAGTGCCCCCCGCCCTCCCGGGGAGATGTTGCCGTTCAGAGGGAAAATAAGGCCGAACATGTGAGCCCTTGCTCTGCTCACTCCAGCGTTAATGAGCTCCCCTGGAGAAGGCTGGTGGCGGGAATTAGACACTCAGGCTGGCTGGGCCAAGGAGGAGGCAGGAAGCCCCGCGAGAGGGATCAGCGCCAATACCGGATTGATAATGGCGCCGGGCCCATGGTCGAAAGGGGTCCCGGCGCGCTCTCCTCCGCCCCCCTGGCACACTCTCCTGTGGGGTCAGAGCTTGATTCTGCGGCTCCGTGGTAGCCTCTGCCGGCACCCTGGCTCCCGCCCCGCCACTTTCCCCAGCGTGCTATGTACGTCTTGCTGGGGGGAGCCGCAGCACGCAGCTCCGAGTCCGGGGGGGAGGAGGCCTGTCCCCCACCTCTTTCCCCAGCGGGCTACGTCCCCCCCTCCCCCGGGCGCTGGTCAGTTGGATCAGCCTTGCAGGCAGGAGGGGGGCAAGGAGGAGCGAGCCGCAGCACGCCACTCCGGGGAGGAGGAGAAGACAAGCCAGGGTGAGGCCTAGGGGAAGGGGCTGGAATTGGGGCATACCCCCTCCAGCCCCCTGCGTGAGCACACCCCCGACCCCAGCCCACCCCGCAGCCCCCTGCCCACCCTAACCCCTGCACCCCCCTCCAGCCCCCTGCGTGAGCACACCCCCGACCCCAGCCCACCCTAACCCCTGCACCCCCCTCCAGCCCCCTGCGTGAGCACACCCCCGACCCCAGCCCACCCCGCAGCCCCCGCCCACCCTAACCCCTGCACCCCCCTCCAGCCCCCTGTGTGAGCACACCCCCAACCCCAGCCCACCCCGCAGCCTCTTGCCCACCCTAACCCCTGCACCCCCCCAAACTCCTGAGCCCCTGGCCCTGCCCTGACCCTGCACTCCCCTCACACCTCCTCAGCCCCCCCCCCCACACGGATTGTCTGTGGTGCCTGGGAGCAGGGGGGGCAGTGACAGAGGGACTTGTCAGTGCTGGCTGCCATGCCCCCTGCCAGTGGGAATGCCAAGAAACTACCTCCCTGCACTCCGGGGAGGGGAGGAGGTGCCGCCCAGTTTTGGGGGAAAGGGGCAGTTGTGGGGCAAATCCGGGTGCAATGGGGGAGCTGGCGGTGACTCCATGTGAGGGGTGTAGGAGAAGCAGGGTGTTAAGGTGGGGGGTTGGTGGGACAGGGGGCAGAGGGAGGGAGGGGAGAGTCTGGGTTGAAGGTGGGGGTTGGCTCAGTGTGTGTGTGTGTGTGTGTGTAGAAGGGGGGTAGTAGAAGAGAGGGAGGTGACAGCCCTGAGGTGAAAGTGGGTAGGGAGTGGGCAATAGCAGGGAGATTGAGGAGAGCCTTTGTTAGGGGGTTAGTTGTGTGGGATGGGGACAGTAGGAGGGATGGGAGGAGAGCCCAGGTGTGAAGATTGGGGTAGGAACTTGAGGCTGGATTGTGGTAGCCTTTGTAGTAAAGTGTGTGTATTTCAGTGACCCTTTTTCTCTGCAAAAGATGGGCACCAGCAATTTTCCTCCCCACCCCAAAGGTTTGTAAACATTATTGTACCAAAGCAGAGAATGCAGCTTTCAAAACATGTATTTAGGAAACATAACTTTGGGTGGAGGAGGTGGGAGGGGGATGCAGGTGCGACACCACTGACTGTTGCAGCCGGGATTAATATGGCTCATAAGTGTGTTAATTAAGCACTTGTGTTCAGGGCCCTAAGCAGGCCCTGAGTGTTTAAAGAAAAAAACAAAAAAACTAACAAACAACCCCCCCCCCCACACACACACAAACCAAATTCAGTGGTGTTCTGCATACATTGGTGTTAGCCCAGTTTGTTCTCTATGGGCTGAGTGGAGGTCGCAGTTTGGCTTCAAATGTCTTATTTTGGTTTTGAATAAATGTTTTCATCCCCATCCCGGCAATACCACATTTGCTATGGCATCAATGGTGCTGTCACGCTAGGCCCATATCTGGAAGGGGTTCATCACAACCACATGGGGGCCCACCAATATGTTTGGCGCCGGGCCCACAAAAAGTTGATCCAGTAACACAGAGGCCTCAAGGGAGGGCCTGGGGAGAGGGCCGAGAAGCGTGCTTGGTGCTGTCTGGGCTGGCGCATGGGGATTGTTGTAGAAATGGAGGAGGGCACTTAAAATAAAAGGGGGTAGTGAAGGCACAACCCCGGGTGTCCGTGCAGTGTCCCACAGAGGAGCCACGTCCTGTGACACCCCCTCCCCCAGCCTCCATCCCCCGCCCTTGGGCAGGCTTAGCACTGGAGCCCCCAGGATGTAAAAGGTGCCATATTCCCTCCCCTGGATCAGCCAGTCCCCATCCTTCTGACAGCTCAGCGCCCGCGCCACCTAGAGGGAAAAGGCCCATGTCCCATTCCCTGCCACCCTGAGCCAGCCACTTCCCTGCCCCTGGGCTGGATCAGAGCTGGTGGCCCATTCCCCATCCCACCTATGCCACTGGCAGCAATGATCACCCGCCCCCGCCCCCCTCCTCCCCCCGAAGGATGCCTCACTAGCAGAGTCACTGTTAGCAGGGCAATCTCGCCCCCTGCCCGCAGACCCTCGGATTTGCAAAGTTAAAGGGAAAAAAATGTCATGACAGAGTAGCCCCGCCCCACACTGTTGCCTAAAGGGTGCTGCGCACACCCACGCGGGAGCAGGACTGCCAACAGCCTCTAGTCACGGTGGTGCCTTAAATAAAGGTCCCGACAGCCCTCTGCACCCGGTGCTCCCTGCTGCCAGGTAACTAGTGTGGTGTTTGATGTGCCCAATGGCCAACCAGAGCCAGAAGCCCTTTCTGTTCAGCCAGCCTCCCACCAGCAGCTAACCACCCCTCCTGTACCCCAATTCCCTGCCCCAGCCCTGAGCCCCTGCCCGGAGCCTGCATCCCGCACCCTCAACCCCCTGCCCCAGCCCTTAGCCCCCTCCAGCACCCAAACTCCCTCCCAGAGCTTGCACCCCTCACCCCCTCCTGCACCCCAAACCCCAGGCTCAGCCTGGAGCCCCCTTCCACACTCCGAATCCCTCGACCCCAGCCCAGATCCAGGGCGGGGCAGGGCAGGGCAAGGGTGTTTGGGTTTCTATGATTAGACAGTTGGCAACTCTAGCGCCAGTGGCCCTGTGCTGCAGAGCGGGGTGTATGTGTGGGGGGCTCAGTAGGAGGCGCTCCCCCCTCACAGGCAGTGCTGGCTCCAATGCAGTGCTGGGGACCTGTGCTGCAGAGCAGTGGGGAGGCTCAGTGGGGGGGGGGCTCCCGCTCACAGGCAGTGCCAGCCCCAGTGGGCCTGCACTGCAGACAGCATGGTGAGGAAAGTTGGTGAGTAACACTGGGCAGAGCTGTTTATCGGGAGGTCACAGCAGGGCAGAGATAGCACAAGCCCTAGGGGAGAGGCTTACGGGGATCATCGTGGGGGGAGTTTCGAAGGGGAAAGGCCCCACCCAGGAGACAGCCCTATTTCCCCCCGTCACATGTCCATGATCATGCCCCTGGCTTGCGCCCCACCCGTCGCTTGGCTAAGAGCCCGTTCTCCCTCACGGAGCGGGGCTGCACGACCCTGCCTGGGGCAAAGCCCCGAGCTGGATTATAAGAGCTGCTCCCCTCCCCCAGGGATGCAGCAGCAGCAGCACAGGGGGTGATTAATCAGCAGGTGGTTTATTGAGCTCCTGGGAGGTTGTTACAGACACAGGGAGTGACTAGGGGTGATGGGACAGGGACCCTGGGCATGTCAGGGGCCCTTAGAGAGGAGGCTGCCCCCTCTCGAGCACCTGTGACCCCTGAAGGCTCCGTGCATGGATGGGGTCTGTGCTCCCAGTCCCATGGGCTCCATGGATGGATGGGGTCTGTGTCTCACCCCTCGCCCGCCTGGCTCTGTGTTCCCATCTCCCCACCAGCGCAGGCCCCTCACTGGAAGTGCTGCAGGAAGGAGGCCCAGAGGGAGCCCAGCCGCCCCTGCAGGTCCTGGGCGTAGGGACCCAGCTGGCTGTGCAGCTCCTCCAGCAGCCCCTCGGCATAGGGCGCCAGCCCAGCCTGCAGCTCCTCCACGCTCTTCTGCAGCTCCGCAATGGATGGCTGCACCTTCTGGTTCAGCTCCCGCAGGTCCCCGGAAACCTTCTGCACCAGCAGGTCCATGTCCTTGCTCAGCTTGGCCACCAGCTCCTGGGCCACAGCGGGCAGCTGCTTCTGCACCTCTGTGCCATAGCTGTAGGCAGCCAACAGGCTGTGGCTGACGCGGCTGCTGTGGGGACGGGGGAGCGGATGAGAAGGGAATGGGGGACAGGGCCTTGCCCCTCTATGGGGCTCTGGCTCCGATCCAACCCCAGGGTCGGGAGGACTGGCTGGCCCAGGGGAATGGGGGACAGGGCCTTGCCCCTCTATGGGGCTCTGGCTCCGATCCAGCCCCAGGGTCGGGGGGAATGGCTGGCCCAGGGGAATGGGGGACATGGGGTCTTGCCCCTCTATGGGGCTCTGGCTCCGATCCAGCCCCAGGGTCGGGGGGACTGGCTGGCCCAGGGGAATGGGGGACATGGGGCCTTGCCCCTCTATGGGGCTCTAGCTCTGATCTGGCCCTAGGCGGGGGTCTGGTTGACTCAGAGGGGTGGGGAATGAGACACGGAGGCCTTTCCCTTCTATAGGCTCTGGCTCCGATCCAGCCCCAAGGCAGGGGACTGGTGGCTCAGAGGGGTGGCCGGGTGGGGACACGGGGCCCTGTCATCCTGGACATGGGCTCAGTTCTGACTCAGAGGATCCCGGTGAGGGCCGGGGTTTGCTGAGCCCGGAAGCCGAGGTGTGGGGGCTGCAGTCAGGGGGGCGACTAACCTCCCCCATCTGCTCTGGGTCCATGGGGAGGATGGGAGGCTCCCAGCCCGCAAGGTAGGGCTCCCCCCCACAAGTCAGTGCCGGGTTCTCACTTGAGCTCCCGGCCCAGCTCAGATTTACGGATCAGCTCCTTGATTTTCTCGGCTTTTGCCACGTACTCCCAGAAGGCTTCCCGGACCTGCTCCAACCTCGGTGTGGGCTCATCGCTGAGGAGAGAGGCCTGGCTGCCTGTGGGGTGACAGAAATCCCCAGCAAGACCCTGTCATTGGAGGCCGCAGACCCACCCTGGGGAGACTCAGAGACGGGACTCTACAGAGCTACCTTGCTCTGCAAGGAGGGGCCGGAGCTCAGGATTCCTGGGCCAATTCCAGGCTCTGCAATCGACTCCCCATGTGGCTTTATGAGAGTCACTTTGGGAAATTTTCAGGTTCTTATTGGAAATCAGGAGCCCCCACCGCGCTGGGGGCCGCCTGACCCCGGCCGAGCCCGGGGCTCCCCACCGCGCTGGGGGCCACCCTGACCCCAGGGCTCCCCACCACGCCGGAGGCCGCCCTGACCCCGGCCGAGCCCGGGGCTCCCCACCGCGCCAGGGGCCGCCCTAACCCCGGCCGAGCCCGGGGCTCCCCACCGCGCCGGGGGCCGCCCTGACCCCGGCCGATCCCGGGGCTCCCCACCGCGCCGGGGGCCGCCCTGACCCCGGCCGATCCCGGGGCTTCCCATCGCGCCGGGGGCCGCCCTGACCCCGGCCTGATCCCGGGGCTCCCCACCGCGCCGGGGGCCGCCCTGACCCCGGCCGAGCCCGGGGCCTCCCATCGCGCCGGGTGCTGCACACACACAGTGAGAGATGGCCCCTGCCCTGAATAGCTGCCCTAATAGAGACAGGCCGGATTATTCTCCGTATTTTACAGATGGGAGCTGAGGCCCAGAGAGATTCAGGGGCATCTCCAGGGCTACCCAGGGAATCTGCAGCAGAGCAGGGAACTGAACCAAGAAGTCCTGAGCCCCAGCCCAGTGTATTTACCACAAGTCCCAGCTCCCAGTTCTCTCCCTGCGTGCGTGGGCTCTAGATGTGTCTGTGGGCTCGAGGCCGCTGGGTAACTAAGTGTAGGATCCCAGGCAGAGGATCCCTTATGGGGCTTCCCTAGTTGGGCAGGGGCAGGCCTGCACCAAGATGCACTCACCTGCCAGGACGGCCAGCGTCAGGACGAGGGCGAAACGCTTCATGCTGGGAGCTCCCTGAGACCCTGGTGCGATGGAGGAAAGAGGGTTAGAGCAGAGGGGGAGCAGACTGGGATGGGGGTTCTGACGTCCCAGCCGCCAGCACCTCCTGTCACGCGTTACCCTCGCACCTGGTCACAAGCTCTTTCTGCCATCCTAGTCCAGTGCTGGAGACGACTGCGGGGAATCCCTGGCTGCAGCCCCTGGGCTCGGGCAGGAGGGGAGACAGAGTCAGTCCCAGGGGGGTGGTGGGCAGTGAATAATTGAACCAAAAGCTCTGCAGCCTTGATTAGAATCATTGGGGGGGGGTGTTAATCGATCATAGCTGGGTTTAGACACGGGGTGTGGGGGGGTCTTTCAAAAGTGTTGCTTTAAAATCTTTCCAGGGGCCTTCTCCCACCCAGCAGCTCCTTGTAAATTTGGGGTCACAAGGACCCAGAGGGAACCACCCCCCTGCCTGGGGGTGAAAGCAGCTCTCTCTGCTGGGGCTGGCCTTGGTCACCGGGCACCATTTATACCTGTGCAAAGGGCAAAATGCCACGCCCCGGGATGGCAGCATTCTACCCTGATGCAAACAACAGTGTGGGGTGAACTGGGCACTCGGGTGCCAGGATGCCCAGAAAGCGCGGCCCCCGATTAGGCACCAAAATAAGTGTCTGGCTTTTCAGGAGGGCCCGTAGTAGCATGCGAGGGGCTGAGCAGTTTGGGATCCGCAGCCCTTTGTATTGCCAGCGCTGAAGAACAGGGTGGCTCTGCCCGGACAGCCTGAGCCCCAGTTTGAGGGACCCACCCCACCACGAGGTGCCGTTCTCCGCACAAATCAACAGCATTTATATCCTGCCTGAGTCCAGCAGCGACTCCATGAGACCTGCGCCAAGCAGCCAAGCTACTCAGCCCCTCTCCAAGCTGTGGCTGGCCTTACCTTGCTCTGCCGGCTGCCAGGTCCCTGTCTCCTGCATTAGGCCCTCCTGCCGCACTGCTCCTGGTACCCAGGGACAGGCAATAACCACAGAGAATTCCCTCTTATCTCCTCTCAAGGCCTGGCCAGCCCTTGGCACAGGGCTGCAGGGGCAGCCAGTCAGAGCAGAGCACTAAGGTGTGGGGCGTACCTCTGCTAGGTTTGTAATCGAGGGCGACATCCTTGGAGCCCCGTCCTGCCCCCAGACTGAGCCTAGCCTGGCTATGGGAGTAGAGCAGCTGCCCCCAGCCAAGTCATCCTGGGCCAGATTCTCTGCTGGTGTCAACTAGCCCAGCTTCACTGAGGTCCAGTGTCCATCCGGAGAGAATGGGAATGACAGATCTTAAAGTACCGTCATGCTTAAACCCACTGGTCCCCACTCCCAGCCCAGAGCCAGGGCGAGAACCCAGGAGTCCTGGCTCCCAGCCCCTCCCCCAGTAACCACTACATTCCATCAGCTGGTCTCAGGGTTGCATGGGGGGGGGGGATCTGTCACTGCCCCCACTGTGGGGGGACAGACTCCTAGCCTTTCCCATTGGCTTGTCATGCCCTGATATTGCCTGCCCTCCCGCCACAGCCAGCTCTCCGCCCCCCCCCCCCCCCCTCCCTCCTCCCCCCCCCCCCCCCCCCCCCCGTCCCCCCCCCCCACCTGCCTGGGACCTTATCACAAAGTGTCCTTTGGTTCCCTCCTGGCCCATCCACTTCACCCTCCAACGTGGCACTGAAACAGCCTGGCCTGGCCAGAGTCCACCAGGCCCAGCTCACAGGAGCGGCCGGCGCAGTGCCAAGGCTGCGGCATTATGGCCACATCGAGGCAGCAAGGAGCAGGGATGGCTGATCCTGGCCCCCACCTTCGTGGCCTGCGTCACTGGCCAGGCACAACATGCGGGCTGAGGCCCCATCCATTTCACTCGATTGCAGATGTTTTGGGGTCCCCCAAGCTCAGGGCTCTGGTACAAGTGTCTCCTCCTTCCCCCATTAGCCCTGGCCACCCCTCTCCTGCCGCAGCGCTGGCCCTGCCTTATCACAGACTGTCTGACCCAGCGCTGAGTCTCACTTTGTGACCCCAGTGGGGCCGGGGCACTCAGCACCCTCCACCCCCAGCCTGGAGCAGGGATACAGGGCTTTACCCGCCAGTAACCTCTCCGCGCCGCCCACTCAGCTCACGGGGGAGTCACGGCTGGGCCATGTTCTCCAGGCTCAGTGGGTCAAAGTGCTGCAGCAGGGAGGAGCAAGGCCGGCTGGCTCTGGGGAGCGGGGCTGAGCCGGCAGTGCAGGGAGAGAGACAGGCAGGAGGTGGGCTGCACAGCTGCCCTGTGCCCCTCTCACTTCCCTTTCCCGGCTCCGCCAAGAGGGGCAAGGCTGGCTGGTTACACAACCGGCGACAGGATGTGGTTACTGGAGGGTGCATGGGGTGACTGCTCTCCTGTCAGCAGCATGTTTCCGCAGCCCTCCCAGAGGTTCTCCCACCCGCTGCCTCCTTGGCGTTCCTGTCTACGCCGGACAATCTGTACCACGGCAGCGCAGCCCAGCGTGGTACAGGGCCAGGGGTGCTAGTGCCAGTTGCGGCTTTGCCTGCTGCTGTGAGAGGCTTGGCCCGAGGGCCAGGACCCTCTGCTGTAATTGGAGCAAACCCCCAGTGCCTTTTTTGAACAGGGTTCAAAACAGAACTAGACACATTCATGGAGGATCGGTCCATCAATGGCTATGAGCCAGGATGAGCAGGGACGGTGTCCTTAGCCTCTGTTTGCCAGGAGCTGGGAATGGGTGACAGGGGATGATCACTGGATGTTCCCTGTTCTGTTCCTTCCCTCTGGGGCACCTGGCATTGGCCACTGTCGGAAGACAGGACACTGGGCTAGATGGACCTTTGGTCTGACCCAGTGTGGCCATTCTTAGGACTGATAGACCAGGGTGGGGTATGGGCGGGGATGGAAAAGTGGCTTCTCCTAGTTTCACTGTGGAACTCATTGCCAGAGGATGTGGTTGAGGCCCAAAGCTTGGCTCATTCCCCAGATGGACGAGCTTGCCAGGGTTAGGCTAGCGCAAGGGTTGGCAACCTTTCAGAAGTGCTGTGCCGAGTCTTCATTTATTCACTCTAATTTAAGGTTTCGCGTGCCAGTCATACCTTTTAATGTTTTTAGAAGGTCTCTTTCTAGAAGTCTAGAATATAGAACTAAACTATTGTTGTATGCAAAGTAAATACGGTTTTTAAAATGTTTAAGAAGCTTCATTTAAAATTAAATTAAAATGCAGAGCCCCCCAGACGGTGGCCAGGACCTGGCAGTGTGAGTGCCACTGAAAATCAGCTCGTGTGCCGCCTTCCGCACGCGTGCCATAGGCTGCCTACCCCTGGGCTAGTGCCTTCATTTCAGCAGGAATATAAATCTGCCTATTCCAGGGTCAAGCCGATTTCCAGTGGGGTAAGGATGACACCTGCACTAGGGGCTGAGTATCCCACGTAGCTTTTGTGGGGCGTTCACCCTCCTCTGGCACTGACAGCTCTTGTGGACATGCTGCCAGGCTAGCTGGATCCTGGTTTCGCTTCTCCAGTACTTGGAGTCTTTAAAAGGGCGAGGGGGCGCCAGTCACTGAGCTGGCTGCAAGAGCAGCTGCAGGCTGGGGATTCTGCAACCTGGGTTAGCCAGTCCTTTCTGGCTGCGACAGCTGGGAGTTCCCACATTTTGTTATGCAAAGGGCTGGATTTTACGTGTGCAGCACCTGACGTGCTGAGACAGCCCTTTGAAAAGTCTGGCCAGGCCTCAGGGCCTGAGGGACAGCCCAGTAAAAAGTCATAACCCCCATTCAACCTAGTCCTGCCTCATGCGGCTTGTCATCGGTGCAGGGCCCGGCAGGGCTGTGTAGCGCCCGGGGCTGCTCCGTACCCCGAGGCTGACTGCTCCCTGACAGCGGGGGCCCTTCCAAAGCATGTGAGCGGCACCTGCACCGCACCGGGAGAGCGTGTGGGGGGCTCTTGGGGTGACCACCAATCAGGCCTGGCATTGGTCAGGGCCATCTGCTCACACACCTTGCCTCCGCCTCCTCACCCCTCTGCCCCCAATTCTGGGGTGGGGACAGGCCACAGCCTCACCTTGTGACAGGAAGGGGAGTTGGAAGCCAATGGGGGGAGATGCAATCGGAGCACCAGGGCAGGTCTTGGGAATGGTCGTACACCAAAGCCCTGCCCCTTGTGCTGCCACTTACCCCGCTGCCGAGAGCTACTGCCAGGACTTGGGAGAGGAGGCCTGGAGACCGGGGGCCTGGAAGTTCAAGGCAGCAGCGCCGGCTTCCTCACCATTCTGATGGCAAAATGTCTTTGCACCGCTCCTTGCACAATTCTGGGGGGGAGAAGCGGGTGATTCTCTGCTGCATGCAGCGACCTGCACTACGGTGGTACCATTCATGGGGCAGGACTGCAGCACCCCCATCATTCGCTTCAACAGCTGGGGGGGGGGATTCTAAGCACCTCATGCCAGGAAAAGGGGTTTTGATTAAATAAATTTTAAAAAATTCCTTGTAGTAAAATCCTGCCCTGAGCCCATTGTGCAGGGAGCCCAGGCTGCAGGGGCCCTGGTCTCCATGTGCTTCAATCCTCCACCACCAGACTCTCCCTTAAACCTGTGCACCCCTCCATTCCTAGCACTACCTGACTGCCCACTCATGCAACCCATCGGGCTCCGTCCCTTCCCCTCGCCAAGCCTCACCACTCTCAGGGCCAATGTCTGGTCAATGCGGAACTGCCCCAGCCCCAGGAGATGGCGAGAAAGCCCTGTGCCATAGAACAGCCTGGCCTCGGCTACAGACGTGACTGAGAGAAACCCAGGGCTCAATCCCCAATGGCAGCACCTGACCTGCTGGAGGGTGGCTCTCACCTGCCCCAACAGAGCCAAGGGTCAGCGCTTTTCGCTCACTAGCAACAGGTGAATCGCTCGCCCTGCCAATAATGCCTCCCAGCCCCACCCCTGGGGTGCACGGTCCCATCACACCGACCCCTCTGCTCTCCGCGTTCCTGTGCACCAGCCATATTGCCATGCAGCCCTTGGTACGGCAGCCAGTCCAGACAGGCGCATTGACCCACCAGCGTGAGAACCCCTGCACAGCCCAGGCAGGGCGCTTCTCCCCCCCCCCCCCCCGGCTGAACCAGAGCAGATTGTTCACGCGCTGCTGCCATCTGGATTCAGAACCCCTCCCCCCCGTTAATTCCTCTCCCCAGAGCCGCCCTGCCAGCGAGCCTGGACAGCCCTCTGCTGCCCAACCCCCTGGCCTCAGCACGATCGGGGGGGCTCTTCTCCACCCCCTCACTGCTTCGGCCCCACCCTATGGGCAGTGTGAGCGCCAGAACTGGACAGGGTGGCCAGTATCAGTCTCATCAACCGCCTACCCCTACTCACCAGGCCCCTGTCCCAATGCCTGCATTCACGATGAGCCAGGGTGTGTGCGCTCCCAGATGGGCATCCACGAGGATCCCTGCCATGGGGCACTGGGGCCAGAAATGCCAGCTTTCAGGCCTCCAAAAAGGACACTGGAGCTGGTCCCCACCCCCTTGGGCTTCCTCTCCTACTACCGCCCCCCAGATCTCAATCCCCCCCTCCCACTCCTTGTCTAGGCTCCCCCCCTTCCCCTCCTCGGGCCCATTTCTCAAGGGGTTTAGGGGGGCTCATACGCAGGACTCAGCAACACCCCCTTGCCACCCCCATGGAAGGGAGAGGTCTCCAGCAGTGCTTCACACACACACCCCTTTCGTGAGACAGAAGCAGTTGAAGATGGTGCCCAGTGCTGGGGGGTTTATTCAGACAGGACATTTCCAACATCATGGGGGGAGGGGGCGGTGTTTTGAGGGTCTCTATAAAAGATCCTTCAGTTCCCATAACTTATAAACATGATTTACATGCAGAGTCTCTAACGGCGGGGCGGAGGAACCCCCCAATCCACCACTTCTCCTGGTGTTGCTGGGGGTAACCCCTCAATCCGCTGCTCCTCCTGGTACTGCTGGGGGGGCTGAGAGGGACCCCCCAATCCGCTGCTCCTCCAGGTGCTGCTGGGGGGGCTGAGAGGGACCCCCAATCCACTGCTCCTCCAGGTGCTGCTGAGATTCCCCAAACCGTTGCTCCTAGTGCTGTTGGGGATCCCCCCCCAATCCGCTGCTCCTCCTGGTGCTGCTGGTGGGGCTAAGAGGGACCCACCAATCCACTGCTCCTCCTGGTGCTGTTTGGGGGGCTGACAGGACCCCTCCCTCAAAGCGCTGGTCTTCCTCAGTGCTGCTGGGTGGGGATGGGATGCAGGCAGGGCCCCCCAAACTACTGCTGCTCCTGTTGGGGGGGGGGCACAGACCCCCACTCGTGGTGGGTGCAGAGAGCACTCAATAGGTCCCTTGTGTCTCTTTGGATACGTGTAGGCTGGGAGGGGCGAGGTAGGGCTGAGCAGGGGAGCTGGGATTGTGGCCCCATCACCCCAGGTGTAGAGTCTGCCCCACAGCTCCCTGGGTTGTGAGATAAGAGTCTGCAGAGCCCCTGGTACCCCAGCGATCCAAGGGAGGGGTGTAATTGGCACAGAGAGAGAGAGGGAATCTCCCCACAGCTGCACCAAGATGGGGTGCGGGGGGTGTTTGGGGAGGGATCCAACCCCTCCTGGCAGAGAGTTGCGGGGTCAGTGCACCCCCACCAGCTGGGACAATCCATTCCTGAGGGGATCCGCCCAGCCCCGATCCCCAATCAGTGCAACAGGCCAAGCGACCCCACCCCCAGGACAGAGCCGGTCTCTCTCCCATTGCTCCGGGGGAAGGACAGTTCCTGAGGTCACAGCGCCCTCTGGTGAGGAAGGATGTCAGCACAGGGAACCAGGCAGAAGAGGGCATTTTACACCCGTCACTGGGTTCACCTACCCGGTGCCCCAGGACAGCCCTTGGCCCCAAGTCCAAGCCACGGGAAGAGATGGGACACTGGGTCCCCTCCCCGAGGCAGGGAGGGTTGCGCCTGCCCTCCCACCAGGCCAGGCACCACCTGAGGGCCCCAGCAGCCGCTGCCCCTGCACCAGCCAGCTCCCCATTTTCCAGCAGCCCCTGGGGACAGCGGGTCGAACCTTGTGTTTGGGGCTAAGCAGCCCCCAGGGACCTGTCCCGAGGGGCAGACGAGGTGACTGGAACAGGACAGTGCCAGAACCGCCACACTAAGGGGCTCGCCCTGGGGATCAGACCCCGGGGCTCTGTCAGGACCTATCCCTTGGCCCTCGGGAAGGTGCCTGTGTGGGGCAGTAAAGGGGCTGGAGCCCCACACTCCAGGGCTTAACTGGGCAGCACCAGCAGGGATGGGTGGGGCAAAGGGTCCCAGAGCGGCTCAAACCGCCCAGCAGACTGGGCTGGGGACACTGGAATGGGGGGAGGAGGGCTGGTGGAAGAGGAGGAGAGGGCTCTAGCCAATGGTGAGGCCGAAGCCACACTGGAACTTGTTCTTGCGGTGGTTCAGGAAGGCCCCCATGGCCAGTGTCAGGGGCAGCGGCAGCAGCTTCTTCTCCAGCACCGCACCCACGATCCAATTACTGTCCACAGAGCCTGCGGCAGAGAGCAAAGTCAGAGCACTGGGAGAGGCTGGGGCGCGGGCACAGAGGGGAAGGGCGGCCTGGGGCTGCCGTACCTTTGAAGAGCAGGTTGGCCTTGGGCAAGTCAAGCTGGTAGCCAAAGGAGACGCTAGTGTCCTGCATGCGCGTGCTGGCCTCAAACTCCACGCCCACCTGCAGCTGAGGGAAGCAGGGTTAGCCTGGCGAGCAGAGCTGCCAATCGCCCGGTAGGATCCCAGCCCCCCAGCTTCCACCCCTCCCCCACAGGACCCCAGCCCCCTGGCTTCCACCCTCCCTATGTGATCCCACCCTCCCCAAACACTATCCCAGACCACCCATCCCCAACGTAATCCCAGCCCTCACCACCCAGCCCCCAGCCTTCCCCAATGGGATGGCAGCCTCCAGGCTTGCAGACAATTTGGAGCAGCATCGACTGTTCCTGGGGCAGGGCACCCCCACACTCCCTTGCCTGCCCAGGCTCTCAACTGTGCACCACAGCACATCGCTTATACATAGCTCTCCACACGTCACCTGCCCCCACCCCTTGCTCCCAGACTGGGGGCCAAAGCCCCACGCTCATGTCAAAGGGGGAGCCAGATGGGAACGTAAGCCTCTGAGTGCCACATACCTGGTCATTGGCTTTATGGTAGTAGGTTGCATGGGCCCCAGCTTGCCCCACCGTCAAGGTCCCAATCCAGTTAGGTGCTGTGTGGAGAAGGGAAGAGTGGGTGAGTGTCCGAGTAGGGCCCCACCGAAGCCCTGAGCTAGGGAAGGGAACCCAGGAGTCTTGACTCCCAGTCCCCTTGCTCTAACCCACTAGACCCCACTCCCCTGCTGGAGCTCGGGATATAACCCAGGAGTCCTTCCCCAGCTCCCTCAGTACCTGTGTATTTCCCAGCCAGAGACATGACGGTGCCCTCCTCTCCTGGCCGGCGGTGATAGACCAGCTCGCCGCCCAGCGCCAGGCAGGGTGTGATGCTCTGTAGGTAATGGGCTACCAGGATCCCTGCGAAGAGAGACTCGTCAGCTGGGGCTGGGCCCAGGAGGTTATGAGGGGCAGGGTTCAGACTAGTGGTGATGGTAGGCAGGGGCCAGGTTGGAGAGGTGGAGGGAGGGGAAGTGGAGGTGTCAGAGGCTGGGAATGGAGAAAGGGAGGCAGGAGTCAAGCTGGTGGGGGACTTCAGAGACGGGGTAGAATTTCAGAGCAGGAGCTTCAGAGGTGGGAACGAGGCTCTCACCTGAGCCCACCAGGATGTCGGGGTTTCCCAGCGTCACTGCTGCCGTGAAATCCTCCCCCCGATACTCTCCATCCACCTGCCAGTTCACGAACTTGGACTGCTGCGTCTGGAATGAGAGTGGGGGGACATGATGAGACCGTGGCAACCCCCAGGAGGCACACATCCCCCAGAGGCAGATTTACCATGAAAGAAACAGTGCGGTGGCATGGGGCCCCCAATGACTGGGGGGTGGGGGGGACACCCAAAATGCAGGACAAACCTCATCGACAACCTGCCCCCGAGGCCTGGCCGGCAGCACAGCAGGGATCAGGCAGGCAGGCTGCCTGCATTCGGTGGCCAGTGGCCCCATGCCGCTCCCGGAAGCACCCGGCTGCTGGAGGCGGCTCTGCGTCCTGCCCCCACCAGCACACAGAGAGCCGCTCCGCAGAGACGTGCCACCAGCAGTGCAGCAGGGCTAAGGCACCTCCCTGTCCGCGCTGCCTCCCTCCCTCCGCTCCCAGAAGTGGCCGGCATGTCCCTGCGGCCTCTGGGGGAGAGGTGGGTGGTGTCTCTGTGCATTGCCCCCACCCGGAGCACTGACTCCACAGCTCCCATTGGCCAGGAACTGCGGCCAATGGGAGCTGCGGGGGGCCACACCTGCGGGCAGTGGCGCACAGAGATTCCCCTGGCCCCCCTGCCAGAGGAGTGTGCCAGTCACTTTGGGAGCCGCACCGCCCAAGGTAAGCGCCGCCCCCCCGACCCCTCCCACACCCCAACTCCCTGCCCCGAGCCCACACCCAAACTCCCTCTCAGAGCCCAATCCCCACATCCCAACCCACTGCCCCAATCAAGGTACCTCACTTGATTTTCATTTACTTCCTATTAGTTATAATATAGGAGAAGGATGAAGAAAAAAAATAAATGAAAAATAGAGGGGATATAAGAGAGAATGTTCTCTCTCTTGGCTGGGTCCCGAGGTGGGGCCCCTCAAAATGAAGCTGTGCCACAGGGCCCCACTAACTCTAAATCTGCCACTGACATCCCCGCTCCTTTTACCAGGTAACACCACTACCTTAAACTGTGAGGGAGCAGCCACAGTGCACTCACTCCCGTCCCCAGCCAGGACTCTGACAGGGGTATACTCTCTCCTCCTCCCCCCATTCCCCCCCCCCCCCCGCAAAGGGACAGGCTGAGAGACAGACCGGCAGGGGGTATACACAGAAGCTCTGACTCTCCACCCCCACCCCCCCCCGCCGCAAAGGGACGGGCTGAGAGATGGACCTGCAGGGGCCGGGGTATACACAGACACTCTGACACCCCCACCAGCCCGGCCCCCACAAAAGGGAGGGTGGATAGAAGGACCCATGGGGGATGGGGGGGGAATACACAGATGCTCTGACACACACACCTGTGAAGGAGCAGGTTGAGAGATGGACCTGCGGGGGGGTATACACAGACACTCTGATCCCCCCACTCCGCAAAGGGATGGGCTGAGAGATGGACCTGCAGGGTGTGGGAGAAGATACACAGACGCTCTGACACACCCACACACACACCCTCTGTGACGCAGTAAGGAGCGGGGTGGATTGACCTGGGAATGTCTTTTAGTTTTACTGGGATTGTCTGGATGGGAGAGCAGGGAGTGACTTTAGGTGAGGGAGAGTACCTGAGCCTGTAACCTGAGGAGGCGGGGGAGTGGACACCTTTGCCTGGGAAGCTGGACAAAGGGAGAGGAGGAGTCAAGGAGGAGGAGAGTCTGCTGGAGGGGTTTTTGGTTTCAGATTTGTGCTGGCTGGGAAGAGGCAGGGAACCCCAAGTCTGGGGTCTAAGCTCCCTGCCCCCGAGAGGGACCTGGCTGAGGGGTCCCGGTTGTACGTACAAGCCCTGCTTGGGACTGTGTTCCTGTCATCTAATAAACCTGCTGTTTTACTGGCTGAGAGACCTAGTGAATCGCAGGAAGTGGGGGGTGCAGGGCCCTGACTCCCCCACACTGCGTGACACCCCCATGAAGGGGAAGGCAGAGAGAAGGACCCACAGGGAGCATACACGGACGCTCTGACACCCCCACCACCTGCCCCCAAAAGGGGAGGGCTGAGGGAAAGACCTGCATGGGGGGGCTGGGGAAAGAAGACTACACAGATGCTCTGACACACACAAACCCATATGCACCCCACAAAGGGGCAGACTAAGATAAGGACCCATGGGGGGCGGGGCGGGGAGAAGAGAATACACAGATGCTCTGACACATGGGCGAGCTGAGAGAAGGACCCGAGGGGTGTGGGTGTGTATTTGGGAGGGGGGGCACACAGATGCTCTGACACACACACAGCCATGAAGGGGAGGGCTGAGAGAAGGACCCGAGGGGACGGGGAGAAGAGAACACACAGATGCTCTGACACATGGGCGAGCTGAGAGAAGGACCCGCGGTGTGCGGCATACCTGGAAGGCCACCTTGGAGCGCAGTCGGGTCGAGAGCTGGTGGATGATCTGGGCATTGAGGCTGCCACTGTTGTCCATGTCGCCCACCAGCACCGGGAAGGCCTGGAAGGGGCATGAGGGGGTGAAATACAGTTGAATAACAGCCCCACCCCATATCAGGGCAACAGCATCCCTCTGCCCCACCCCCACCCAGAGCAGCCTGCCTCGCCCCAGACTTCCCCACTGTCTGAATTGACAGCCCCAACCCCAATGTCCAGATTAACAACTCTCTCCCCAAACACACACTGCCCCTCTCCCACCATCAGAGGGGGCTTCTCAGCGCTGGCTTCCGGACGGCTAAGTCCACTCCCCCCGGCACTCACCTCTGTGGGGCTGAGCTGCTTGGTGCCCACGTAGGTGACCCCGAAGTGATAGCTGGAGTCACCAACAGTGCTAAGGGCGACGCTGTGATTCACCTGGGGAAAGCAGGCGGAGTAAGCAGGGCCCACCAAATCCTGTATCTTGGCAGGGGTTACACTAGACTACTGGTTCTCAACCAGGGGTCTGGGACCCACTGGGGGACCGTGAGCAGGTTTCAGGGTGTCCGCCCAGCAGGGCTGACATTAGACTTGTGGGGACCCAGGACAATTGCCCGGCTTCCTACCCCCAACACTGGCCCTGGCTTTTATATGCAGAAAATCAGTGGTTGTGGCATAGACGGGCCATGGAATTTTTATAGCCTGTTGGGGGGTCTCAGAAAGAAAACGGTTGAGAACCCCTGCACTAGACCACACTTGCGGTCCCTTCTAGCCCCATGGTTCTATGCCTGCAGCCAGAGGGGAAGGGCAGCCCAGGGGCACTGGCATGGGAGACCCAGGTTCAGGTACCTAAAGTGACTGCATCTCTCTGGCCTTGGCTCCCATCTCACATGCGGCCAGTCACCTTGCCTGCCTCCCAGGAAGCATGGGGATGAATGCATTAGACTGCAAGGGTCAGATATAGGGATGAAGGCCGCCAGATAAGTACCTCACACAGAAAGCACCAACCCACAACCTCACCCAGCCCCAGACACGACACATGGGATCAGGAGGTTTGGGGTCACGTGCCCCCACATTTACTGCTTGGCTTGTAGAGAATGCTCAGTAACATTGCTGAAGCCAGCTGCCCTCAATCTGCACCCCTGCCCCCCCAGCAGGCATGTCTGTGCCCAGCCCGCTCAGCCCCCACATCCTCCTCGACTATAGCCTCACCCCCCTCCACCCCCACCCCGTACCCTGCTTCACCAGAGGGCACAGCCCTTACCTGGAAATGGTTGCTAAGACCTTTATTCACTGTCAGTTTCACACCTTCCATCTGGATGGGGAACAATTCTGGGGAAGAGACTGCAACAATCAGCACTGAGCCCGTCCAGCCCAGTGTGCCTTCACCTCATGGGTCCCTCCAGCCTGCTGGTAACTCCCTTCCCCCAATCATACCCCTGGGCTGTCCAGCCTGGTACCCTCCCCACTCCCCCAGGGACCTGCCCACCTGGCTGTGTACTGGGGTGCCCCATGCTGTGCTCCCAACCTCTGCACTTGGGGTAACATTCCTTGAAGGTGCCAGGACAGAGAGGTGGGTGGGTGGGTGTGTAGACAGTGGGTTCCAGGCTTTCACCTTTGCACTTGCGGTGACATTCCTCAAAGGTGCCAGGGTTGGGTAGCCGATCCCCCTTCTCCTCCGGCCGCTCCTGCGCAGGGGGGCCCAGCCCGCTGACGGGGGGCATGGTGAAGCCAGGCGGCACTGACACCAGCCCAGATCCAGGACTCGGCATGGTGGGGGAGGGTGTGGGGGAGCTGGCAGCCAGGACGTTACCCATGGTGGGGGGCTGTGGAGAGAACAGATAGCAGTGTTGAGAAGGGGTGAGCAGTGCCAGATACCTCCCAATATACCCCCCATGCCCTAAATACCGCACATTCCATACTACCCCATCTGTCCAGGACATGCACCCCAAACTGATACCTCCTCCAGTCTGCCCTGATACTGGTCTCCAATAGACCCCATGTATCCCCAGATCCATCTGCCCCCCACCCCTCCAGTGACACCCCACCCTCCAATATTCCCTCCTGAGACTGTCAACCTCAATACCCCCTCTCCAAACAGGCTGGCCCCCAAGCTCCAGGTACATCTGCCACAATACCCCTCTTGACACTGGCTCCCCACGGCCCACATCACCCACCCTGCCCCCAACGGGGTCTGACTATTGCAACGCCCCAATACCCCCACATTGGTGTATCTACCACACCAACAGCCCATCCCATCTGATGCCCCCTGGTGTGTCCCAACAGCTTCCTGCTCCCCAGACACCTGCCACTGCCAGGGTCCCCCTGACTCAGCAGTGACCACACCTGCCCCGCGCCCCTCGATCCCCTGCCCCGCGCCCCTTGATTCCCCCCGCCCCAAGTTCACCTGCCCCGCGCCCCTCGATCCCCCGAGTTCACCCGCCCCGCGCCCCTCAATCCCCCCCGCCCCCAGTTCACGCGCCCCGCGCCCCTCGATCCCCCCCCGCCCCGAGTTCACCCGCCTCGCGCCCCTCGATCCCCCCCAA
>NC_048313.1:10964026-10992007 GCF_013100865.1 Trachemys scripta elegans
TGTGCCCCCCAGCACATCCTCCTTGGCACTGCACCCCCCCAGCATGCCTGCCTTGATGCCGCGTGCGTCAACACAGCGCCCCCCAGCACGCCCTCCTTGGCCCCATACACAGCTGCCCTCCCAAATATACCTGCCTTCATGCATATGCCCCCCGCAATAATGCAGACTCTTCCCCCCACCACCCACGCAGCCCTTGGTACTGTGCCCTGCCCCCCGATCCCCCATCAATACTCTTTTCAGCCCCCCCAGCAATGAGAAGAGACAGGGCTGGGCCTGGGTTCCAAAGAGACTTTATTACACACAAAATGGAGACAGACGGTGACGGTGCCATAGCAACCAGTACACTCTGAAAATAACCGCTCTCGGGGGCTCGGAGTATTTACACAAGGGGGCGGAGGAGCTGGCACCGTAAGACACAGTGGGGGGAACAGTGCGGGGGGGGGGGTGTAAACAGTGTGTCACATGGACACTGGGAGACAAGGGAGAAATGGCACTCCCTAGGGCATGTGCACACTGGGCGCCCCAGGGCCATCCACCCCCAAAGCTGGGCAGGTCACAGACATAGGGTGCGCCTCGGGGAAGCCCCCCCAAACAGAGAGAGAGTCACAGACTCTGCCGCTCTCATTCCAGGTGGGGCAGAATCAGGCAAATCACATCTTGAATCCAGGGAGCTGCGTGGGTCATCTTTTAAAGGGGGAGGGTCTGCATTCCCGCATTTCCAGCCAGGCTGGGGCACCCCGGCACAGCCCCAGTCCCCCTCCCAATGCCTGGCTCAGGAACTACTCTATTGTACAAAAACCAAGGCATCAGCACAAACCTTCCTGTTGGGGGGGCAGGGGGTTGTCATCTCCCCATTCTGCCCCCCTTCCCGGCACTCCAGGGTCCCCAGCCCCATGTGTTCATCCCGAGCAGAGCGTCCCCATCCCAGCACATGGGTGTCAACGGAGCCTCTCCCCAGACACAAGGGCGCATCTCCTCCCACCTGGCCAGGCAGCCGAGACCCGCCTACTGCCTGGGGCTGGCGGGATCATGCGTCAGAAGTCCAGCGTCCATGGCCCCCCAGCAGCTTGTCGCCCCCTGGGAGTTTCCGCAGCCCCCTGAGTTAATCCATCTCTGCTCCCCAGACACTCTCGTCCTCGCCCACGAGGGGTTCACCCCCCATTGTCTCGGCTCCCCACAGGGCAGGGCGGTCACACATAGACAGCCGTCTTGGAGATGATGGACCCGTCGTGCTGCGACTCCATGTCATCCTCCTCGTAGCCGCTCGGAGCGCCGTGCCCAGGGTGGGCGCTGAGCCGCAACATGGGCCCCACCTCGTCAAGCCGCTCCTCCTCCTCCTCCTCGTGCCGCTGGCCGGGGTAGCTGTAGGGGCCGGGCCGCTCCCCAGGGGCCCCCTCGCCCGGCGTGGCCTTGAGGGGCCGGTCCAGCTCCGAGTCGGGGCGGTAGATTAAGTTGGGGGGCGGGGCAGCACCATTGCCGAAGACGCGGGTGGTGGGGTCATAGACGCCCTTGAGAGGGGGCCGGGCGCGGCGCCGGCGGAGCAGGAAGAATACCAGAGCCCCCAGCAGGGCGAGGGCCAGGATGCCCCCGACGAGGCCCCCAGCCACGGCTCCGGCGCTGCTCTGCAGCTTCATGGGGTGCTCTGGAGTAGAGAAAAGACGGGGGCAGGGGGTCACTCTCCAAGCTTCGGGGAGGGGGTGTTGCTCGCCACGTGCCGCTGGGCAGAAGAGCCGTGGATGGAGCCGTTGGGGGCAGGGGGAGGGTCGTGGCGACCCCTTTGTCATCTGAGGCGGCGCTTCCATGCAGAGCCGGGTCCTCCTGGGGCCAAGACGGGGTCTCCCCTCCCTTCCCCGCTCTGCCCAGCGCCCCACAAACTCACACCCCCCCCAAGCCCACAATGCACTTGGGCCCCTGCACGACCAGTCCCCACAATGCACCTGGGCCCCTGCACGACCCCTCCCCACAATGCACCTGGGCCCCTGCATCCCCATCCCCCACAATGCACCTGGCTATGTGCACACACCAAGCCCCTGTCCCCCTCTCCACAATGCAACCGGCTGTTGGCACAGGCCTCACCCCCTGCCCTCCCATGCATCTGGCTAATGGCACATCCCCCATCCCCTGCCCCACAATGCACCTGGTTAGTGATATATGCCACACACACACTCCTCCACAATGCACCTGGTTTGCCCTGCCCTCCCACAATGCACTTGGGTATTAACTGCCCCCCCCCTTCCCGACCCCATACTAATGCTCACACATGCTGCCTGGCTGCTGCAGGAGCCTTGCACCTGGGTGCAAATCCTCAGGGCAGATAATTATTTGGCACAGGACAGTCACAGGCATCCCCATCACCCCTAAGAACCAGAGAGAGAACCCAGGAGTCCTGAGGCCAGCCCAGCCCCCGCCTCCCACCCCTAAGAACCAGAGAGAGAACCCAGGAGTCCTGAGGCCAGCCTAGCCCGACTCATTAGGAGAAGCTGAAGTTGGGGGAAGATTACCCCAGCTCCTGGGCTGTGGGACCCCTGAGGAGGTGGGGGAGTGGGGAGAAGCCAGCAGGGGTGTGGGAGAGCCCACCACACCCCCAGAAAAGACAATGAGGTGTAACACATTCCCCAAGCAGCTTCCACCAGCTAAGTGGGCCTTTGCACCCCCTCGCAGCCCCTCCCTCGCTCACAGGCTCAGGCAGGGACCAGAGCAATGCCTTGGGGAGAGGGGATGAAGCGAGGGGGGGGGGCATTTGCAGGGACACCTTCTCTCCCCCAGGACGGGCCCCTTTGCCTCCCAGGGCATGACACAGACACCCTTCCCGCACCCCTGGGAGCCCCACCCCCTGGAACTTACCCAATATCCCTGCATGAGACCCTGCCACCTTCCCCTGGGAGCCCCCCACCCCATGGCACACAGACACCCCCAACTCCCACCCCTACCCTGCGCTCCTCCAGCCCTTTGAACAGACCCTGGTCCCAGATGACACACCCTTCACCCTGCTCGGGGAGGGGACACCCCCCATTCTCAGCCACCAGGGAAGGACCCCCGCGCACTCACCTCGCACCAGGACGGTCTGCTCAACCCGTGTCGTCCCCACGCTATTAGTGACCTGGCAGATGAAGGTCGTGTTCACCGCCACGTCCACCGACTGCACCACCAGCCGGTCACCCTGTACCTGCACCGTGGGGGGCAGCGGCCCACTGGGGCTGGGGGAAGGGAGGGGAGAGGAGAGACTGGTTAGAGACCAGGGCAGGGAGGTCTGACTCCCAGCATACCCACCCCACACCCTTCTCAGACCTCGGGTTTGTCCCGGCTTCCAGCCCCCTCCCATGCTCTACCTACTAGACCGCACTTCCCTCCCAGAGCCGGGGATAGAACCCAGGAGTCCTGGCTCCCAGCCCCCCCCTGCTCTAACCCACCAGCCCCCACTCCCCTCCCAGAGCCGGGGATAGAACCCAGGAGTCCTGGCTCCCAGCCTCCCCTCCCCCCGGCTCTAGACATTTGACTCCTTGTGCATTCAAAGCAGGAACAACCCCCAACATACTTGCTGCCGTCACACCATGGGGCGCGGGGGGCTGCCACTGGCACAGCAGTTCTGAGCTCTGTGCCAGGGGCTGGGTGGGGCCCCCCAGATAACCCCTCCGATGCGCAACGTAAGTGTGGCTGCCACACCCCCCCCCCCCCCCCCCGCCGCTCTCCTTTCCCCGGGGGCCCCTAGGGGGGGGGGGGGGGGGGGGGGGAGCTGTTCCTCGCGGGAGGGTTCAGACCCATCAGCCTCCAAAGAGACAGCCCCCTCCCAGCCAGCCGAGTCTGCCACAGGGACAGGCCAGCCCAGGGTACAGACAGTGCCCCTCGCTACCCTGGCTCTGGGAGTTTGGGGCCCCGCTACCCAGCAGAACAGGACCTGAGGCCTCTGACAACCTAGAAAAACAGGTTTGCGAGCTGGTTTGTGTTTTCATTTCCTCCTCCCAGTGGGAGCAGCACAGTGACCCAGGACCTGCCACCCTCCTTAAACGTAATCTCGTTGGACCCTGGAACATCCCTTCTCCCACGATGGGGGCAGAACCCAGGAGTCCTGGCTCCCAGCCCCCCTGCTCTAACCCTCTAGACCCCACTCCCCTCCCAGAGCCAAGGACAGAACCCAGGAGTCCTGGCTCCCAACCTAAGATTCCTCTCCCCCAGGCCTGGGCCCAGCCCAGCCCCGTCACAGACCTGCTGTGGCCGAGGGAGACACACCGCTCCCGGGGTCCCAGCCCAGCCCGTGCAGGTGCCATGGCTGTGGGAAAGGCGCCCCTCCTCCCCAGCCCAGGTGCTGCTGCGGGGAGAGAGGGCTGAGGGGAGTCCTCTCTCCCTGCCGTAGCCCCAGGGCAGCCTGCACCCCAAACCCCTCATCCTCGGCCTCACTCCAGAGCTTGCACCCCCAGCTGGAGACTTCACCGCCCCCCCCGCCCAAGCCCTGAGCCCCCTCCCATACTCCGAACCCTTCGCCCCCCCCCCCACATGAATTTTGTTATGTACCGTACACCAATATGGAGGGGAAGTGTGACACATCACCTCCATATTGGTGTACATAACAAAATTCATTCTGCACATGGGTAGGAAAAATTAGAGGGAACACTGCCTTCCAGCCCCCCATGCTCTAACCTGCTAGGCCCCGCTTGCCTCCCAGAGCCAGGGATAGAACCCAGGAATCCTGGCTCCCAGCCCCCCCTGCTCTAACCCACTAGACCCCAACCTAGGAGTCAGCCAGTGTGTTTGGGGGGGGGGGGGTCTAACAGCAGCCTCTCCTCCCCCATGGGCCTGTGCAGGGACTCACGTGCTCCAGGAGTAATGGGTGGGTTTGGGGTTCCCTTTGGCCGTGCATCTCAGCACGGCCTCACTCCGGCTCACGTACCAGTTGTCATCATAGCCATCGATAGTGACTTGGGGAGGGTCTGTGGAGAGAGCAGAGGAGTTGGTCAGACTCTGCCGGCTGCCTTTGGGGCCCGAGCTATCCCTGCCCCACAGCCATGGAGAGAACCCAGGAGTCCCGGCTCCTAGCCCCTGCCCCCCCTCTAGCCCACTAGACCCCACTCCCCCACCAGGGACAGGGATAGAACCCAGGAGTCCTGGTTCCCAGGCCCCCCGCCCTAGCCCCCACTCTCCTCCCAGAGCGGCGGATGGGATCCATGAGCCCCGGCCCCGTCACTCACACAGCACGGACAGCACGACCGGGATGTTCTCCGGCGCAGCCAGTGTCCTCTGGCTGATGACGCAGGTGATTTGCTGCTGGTCTGCTGCCGCCGTGGGCACCATGTTGAACTGGCTGGTGACGGTGACGGTGCCGTCTCCATTGGTCATCTCGGAGGCATTGAAGTTGCCGGGGAGGGAGGAGAGCCACTTGATCTGGGCAGGGGGTTTGCCGTTGGCTGAGGTGCAGACGGCCACTGGGATCGTGGTGTTACCTGCCACCACCTTCCGCGACTCCGCCGTGTTGGTGGGCCTGGCTGGGGGGACCAGAGGGCAGGGTTAGCTAGTGGTGTTCCCCAGGCTCCTCCAGCCAAGGTCAGGGGCCCCATCGTACCGGGCGCTGCACAGAGATTGGACTTGGCCAAGCTCCGTGGGAGCAGAACCAGGAGTTCTGAGTCCCAACCCCCCGGACCCTCCTAGCCAAGTTCCCGTCCCTGAAAATCCCTTTCCCAGCAGCTGCCCACCGAGAGCGTCTTGGTAGCCATGCTTTATGATGCTTTCCCCATCGTTAATTAAAGCAATTAGCACAGGCAGTTCTGCCCATGTCAGACACAGGTATGAGGAACCCCGAGGCACCGATTTCACCACTTCCCCTGCCCTGGGAGCGGCGCAGGCTGCATCTGATCCCAGGGGTGTCCTCACAGACCATTCTCTGAGAAGATGGGACCCACAGGCCAAACCATCAGCCCCATACGCCCTTCTCCAGATCAGAGCCAGCAGCCCCTAGAGGGGAAGGCCTGTATCTCATTCCTCCACCCCCACCCCAGCCAGTCCCCTGCCCTGGGGTGGGATTGGCACACTCTAGAGGGGAAGGCCCCATGTGCCATTCCCCCCCCCAACCAGTTCCCCACCTTGGAAGTCCCCAGGGACAGTCCCTATGCACCCCTCACCCAGGATGCTGAGCGTGGTGACCCCATCCTCGTTGCCATGAGGGTAGGTGGCGAATTCACAGACGTAGGTGCCCTCGTCACTCATGCGCAAGGGCTGGATGATCAGCGTGGCATCCTGCAGGGAGACGTTCAGAAACCGGATCCTGCCGCTGTTGTCCAAGGGGAAGTTGGGCTTGTGGTCCGGGAGATAGACAGCCACATTCTGCTTCTTGCCCCCCATCTCCTTCATCCAGGTAACCTGGCTGACCTTGATGTCGGGGCTGGTGGCGGGGAAGAGGCATTGCAACATGGCCTCATCGCCCACATAGCCCGTGACCTCATTCCGGACCTTCACCCGCTGCGTCAGCACCACTGTGTGGGGAGAGACAGAGCCAGTTAGCAGGGGTGGGAGGGAATAGCCTACTCCAGCCGCTAGACCCAACGCCGCTCCCAGAGTTGGGATGGAACCCAGGAGTCTGCTCTCCCAGACCCTCCTGATTTGATCCACTGGACCCCACTCCTCTCCCAGCCCCCCTGCTCTAACCCACCAGACCCCATTCCTCTCACAGAGTCAGAATAGAACCCAGGAGCCCTTCTGCTCTGACCATTAACCCCACTCCCCGCTCAGAGCCAGGAAGAGAACCCAGCCCCCCTGCTCTAACCACTAGACCCCAAGTCCTTCCCAGAGCCAGGACAGACCCAGATGTCCCGATTCACAGCCTAGAGAGAGATTCAGCTGGTTAGTGATTGGGGGGGGAGAACAAGAGAGACACACCCCCATGAGTATCCCACTCTGAGCTCCAAGCCCCTGCAGCCCAGAGCTGGCCAGCTCCTCGCTGGGGACGCCCCTCTGGCAGGGAGATGTGGAAGTCTGGGAGCCACAAACCCAGGGAGTTACTGGTGGGTTTGGAGGGATAATTCCAATAAGAGCCATTTAAGTTGCAGGTGTTATTCTGGGGTCTGACTAGATGATCTAATGGTCCCTCCGCCTATGGGCCTGCTTTACTTGCCCACCAGGGATCCTTCTACCCACAGATCCAGGGACCATTCGGTCTTGCAGTCTGACCTGCTGTACATCACAGGCCAGGGACTTCCATGCGTCCCCCTGCACAAACCCGCATCTCAGTGAGAACCCACTGCTTCCCATGGGAGTCCCTCCCAATCCACTCAGAACTGGTGCCTTGTTTCCAACTGCACCATGTCTGGCTGTACCGTCCAGTCACTGGTTTCTGTTCTGCTTCGCCGCTAGGCTCAGAGAGGCTTTCAGTGCCTGGGTCAATCGCCTCCCCAGGGGCGTTGGAGCAGTGTGTATAGGGGGGTGCCAAGAGCCACTGAGCCAAACTGTAAACTCTGCGTATGATGGAAACCACGTCGACCCCCCGACCCTTGCACCTTGTGACCCTTGTGAGACGCTAGCCAGACCAAGCACGCTCCGTCTCACTCCAAGGCATCTTCTCCAGCCCTCAGATCATTTCTGCGGCTCTTCTCTGCCCCCGGGTTTAACTCAATGGGTTTGGGGCACGCAAACAAACGCTCCTGCTCCTGGGTTGTTTGCCCAAGTAACGACGCCTGGGCAAGGGCTGCACAGGGAATTGCACCGATAGAACTGAACGCGGCAGCTTTGTAAACGGTACAACTGCATGCTTAGACCTAAGCCTGCCTCCAGCCAACCCGGAGTGTCCACAGGGCCGTTTACACCAGTTACCTGAATCCACTTAAACCCAGATCTTAAACAGGTGCAGCTCTGCATATAGACAAAGCCAAGGGACAACTGGGGCCAGTTCAGAAAAGGGAAAAGCTAGGCTGCATACCATGGGAAAATATCACGACAGAGAGATGGATCAGGCTGGGGAATTGTCTCCCCAAAGGAAGAGCTGGGAGCCCCAACATTGGGCCGGGGTCCCTACATAAATAGCCCCACTCCCCACCCGGGCAGGGATGCCATGGGGAGCTGGACTCTCTGTGTTTCGCAAGCCCAGCGCACCAGGAGCTGCACCAGATGAAGATCTCTTCTGACGTGCTGCCATGAATGCATAAAGGAGCAAGCGTGCAGTTCAAAGTGCCGTCACCTTCCGCACCCCGATCCAGAGTGAGGGAGAATCGAGCAGAGGGCAGGGGCCGCCGGCAGGAGGACACGGGAAAATTTTAGCCCAGCCAGCTGAGCGCTGCCACAGGTGCTGATCAAATGCAGTGTATTTAACAGGCTCCCCCGCACCCGATTGGTTCATCCCACTAACTTGGGAGAGCAGAGCTGCTCTCCCAAGGAGACCCATGCAGGGTCTGGGAACCTCGCTCGGCCGTCTGTCTGTCCAACGTGCCGTTGTATCCCAACACAGACAGACAAGTTCTATCCACACACCCACCCCTGCATGCACAGATACACACCTGTCCAACCCTCTCACACAAAGGCTTCCTCCTCTCCCTGGACAGTCACTAATCTGAGATTTTCGTGACTCAGGGCCACAAAAAAAACACTGTTTTTGTTTCTTAAACTCTTCTCCCCTGCCCCAATTCGGCTCGTTTTGCCTTCTGCTTTCTGAGCTGTTTTCTTGTCTCCTGACACACCCTTCCCCCCCCAGCCAGGAGAGCCAGAATGGACTTTTTCCAAACACAAGCAGTGAGTCTCAAATAAATCACATGACCCTGGGAGCTGGGTCTTTATGAAGAAACACCAGAATCCACAAGAGTCATGACAACAGCACAAGTCAGCCATAGTGCTGGATCTCCCCCCCAGTGTGCATCTCCACACCCCACATGTGCATCTCTATGCAGACATCCCTGCTCCCCCCGTACCTGCACGGCTGTATCCATACAGAGTGCGCGTTTCCACACACAGGCGTGCGGGGCTGAAGGCACGGTGCGTTTTCAGGCTGCTAAAGCCGGTCCGGCTCGCACTTCGCTGTCTGAGCCACTTCCATTGATTCAGCTTCGCCCTCACATGCCTAAGACGTTGCCCTGATTTCATGAGCCCCCAGTCCCGTTCCCCGCCCCTACTCGGCTGCTGCTCCCGGATGGGGATTCCCCCTTGATGTGACTCACACACACAGCCCCACTCATCCTTTGAGAGATCACATGGCTCCCACCCCAACCTGGCTCACGGGAACTGACCAATATCTTGTACTACAGCCCTGTGCCTGCCCAGGCCTGGGGCCGTCACCGGCAGCAGCTCCCTGCTGGCCCCGGGGGGGAGGAAACAAACTGCTAATAAATGCTTCATATCTCAGAAAACCTGTTACTCACCAGACACAGCTGGTAAATGACTCACCACCATCACATAGTGAGTTGGCAGCAAAGCTACGAATGGAACCCAGGAGTCCTGGCTCCCAGCCCCCTGCTCCAACCACTAGACACCACTCCACTCCCAGAGCCGGGTACAGAACCCAGGAGTCCTGACTCCCAGTCCAGCCCCTTAACGACTGGCCCATTCTCCTCCTCCAGCAGAGCTGTGAGGCTGTGTCCATCCAGGCTGGGAGCACTCAGAGCGTGGTATCTGGGCAGGGATTTGGGGGACATGGATGCAAATCCAACACACACGCAGGCCACATGTCCCCTGCTGCAGAGGTGAGGACAGCAGACGGCTCGGGGCGATGCAGCCCAGTTCTCCCAGCATTTCCAGGCTGCTGGGTAAGGTGCCAGCTCCTCTGCTTCACAGACAGTAACCTATTGTCCCTGCCACAGCTTTCTTCCTGTTTGGCTGGGAGGACATGGGACACTTTGTTTCCGCGCGCACACACAGAGATACACACACCCTCCACCCAGACAATGCAGAAAAGGGAAAGCAACCTGCCTGGGTCAGCAGGGAGTAAAGGACAGAGAGATCGGAGCTGGGGAAGCTCCCACTCCCTGAACAGGGATGGGGAAAGAATTGGTCATACTTTAATCACTGTGGCTGGCCTGACTCAGCACACTACAGCCTGGATAGAACTGCTCCCAGTCATCCCCCAGTCCACTAGACCCCACTCCCCTCCCAGAGCTGGGATAGAACCCAGGAGTCCTGGCTCCCAGACCCCCCCGGCTCTAACCACTAGACCCCACTCTCCTTCCAGCACCCCTCGCTCAGGCTGGCTGTGGTATCCACTCACGGCTCCCTCCCTCTGCTAGCTCTGCCGAACCATAACCTTTTGGGCTGCAATTTCCCCTCTTCAGCCCCTTCAAAGAAAACCGCGCTGTGGACTGGGGCTCAGGACACCTGAGTTCACTTCCCGGCCCTGCTGCTTGCTCTCCGTGTGACCAGGGCCAGTTCCTGCGTCTCCCAGAACCTCACTTCCCAGCTGTAACGTGGGGAGATGATTCTGCCTTGGGCCACTTAGACTGCGAGCATTTTGGGCCAAGGATTGTGCCTAGCTATGTGTCTGCCCAGCACCGAGCCTCACTGGGGGGCCCTTCCGATCTCTGCCAAGGGGGGCAGCACCAGGCACAAGGGGGGCCCCCCCAACCTCAGCCTGGGGGGCCAACACCCAGCACAATAGGGGTCCCCGATCTCTGCTTGGGGGACTGAACAGCATCCGGCACAATGGGGGGGACCCATTTCGATCTCGGCCGGTGGGAGCGTATACAGCGCCCAACACGACTGGCACCCCCCCTCCCCCACCAGAATCATGCCCAGTCCCTCCACTGCATTTCGGCTGGGAGGGTGAGGTCTGTGCAGCACCCGGCACGACAGGGGGAGTGGGGCCCCTTAGCTCTGTGGAACAAACAAACCCTAATTGCACCATCTCTGTGCTCCACTTAGATCAGTTTGAGAAACCAGAGAGGAAAAAGGCTCCAGGCAGATTTTTTGCCTGATGATTTTGCTGCAGAAGAAAAGGCTTTTTTTGTTCCCAGTCAGCTAAGGGATCTTTGCAAGAGAGAAAGAGGCACACAAAGGACAGACGGCCAATGGGACAGACACACAGACAGTTTCACTTTTTAAAAATAGCCATAGTTGCTGAGGGACCAGCCTGGCAAACACCCCCACCCCCAAGCCCCTCTCCGCTCCGCCCCAGCTTTCAGAACCCTCTCTTAGGCTTCGTCCCCCTGTAGGACGATTATCCCAGTGAGCCAGGCACAGACCCCCTGCCCGTAATGGGAAGCGACAGAGCCATCTCGAGCTGCGCGCCACAGTCAGTCTAATTCTAAGAGCGTGAATGAAGCGGCCCCTAATTTAATAAGAAACCAGATCGAGCGTGAGGCGGGAGCATTAAAAATTCAGTTTTACATGAGGGGAAAAACAAAAATCTGAAACCGAACAGGAGGCGGCGGAGGGTAATTGCAGAGCTGCATTTTATCCTCCACTGCTCGGGGAAGCTCCCAGAGACCCCGACTGAGCTGAGATCAACCTGGACTTAGAAGGGGCTTGGTTAACCCCTTTCTCCTGGCTTTATAATTACAACCTCTAACCCAAATCTCCCTCTCTCTTCCCTTCTCCAATCGACATTGCTAAATAGCACTGTTGTGAGCTGTCAAATGGTCCCCCAGAGGTGCATGTCAGAGCCAGGCAAGAGAGCCCTGTATAAACAGCCCTCATGCCCCACCCCAGAAGCAGCCGCAACTCAGCACAGCAGGTACACGGTAAAGGCAAGCAGCTAGTACTGCCAGCCATGCCCACGCCCCCAAACTGTGGTGGCAAGAGGCACCTGTTCCTCATCAGGAACATTTGGGGAGGGTGTAGGGCAGGGGAAGTGAACAGAGAAGGGGGACCAGGACTGTCTCTGATTTTCCCTCTCCCTGCAGGAATGGGGCCTCCAGCTGAGTCAACAGGATCAGACAGCAGCAGCCGGGCTGCAAATGCACAAGCGGAAGCCATCGCGATTCCCCCAGCAGCTGCATGCCCCCCATAAGATTCCCACTGCAGTGGGCGAGCCAGGGAAGGGGCTAGCGGCACCCCTGCCACCCCCCATGCTGCTGCAGAGCTCTGTGGACAATGCTGGCTCCACACCGCAGCACAGGGACGGGGGAGGGCTCACTACAGCTCGGGCAGCAGGAAGGGGCAGGTTACATATAAAAGGCCCCTTCCCACTGGGCAGTTCAGGCACCAGGTGCCCGTCTTGGCTGACCGGGGGGAGGGGGACTGACAAGGCCCTGAAGTGCTGGGTGCTTGAGTGTGAGGCAGGGGCATGGGGTGGGACAGCAGCCAGATGGAAACAGGCATTGGGAAGAGAGGATGACAAGAGACACCCATGCACGTAGATGGGGGAGGCGGCACTCCGGCCATTGTTAGGGGCTGGGAGCCAGGACTCCTGGGTTCTACCTCCACTTCTGGGAGGGGAGTGGCGTTTAGTGGGTTGGACCAGGGGGGCTGGGAGCCAGGACTCCTGGGTTCTCCTCCTGGCTCTGGGAGGAGCAGGGGTCCAATAGCTCTAGCTACAAGAATGGATGGGGGCCCACTGTTAACTAGTTTGCCCTCCTGGCCGGCCTCACACGGCAGGTCAGACGAGATATTCACAACAGTCCCTTCTGGCTTGGACGATCTATGAATAACCCAGGCCAGGGAACGACACACAGCGACTCATCCTCTGCAGCGGAGCGTTAACACGGGGTGACACTAACGTGCACTGAGGCCCTCAGGTCTGCGGGGCAGGGACTGTCTCATCCTGTATCTCTCCCCCCAGATGCAGCCTCTCGGCACACTGCAAAGGGTGAGCAGCCCGCACAGGAAACAGCAGCGAGTGGGGCCCCGGCACAGGAGCCCTTCACATTCCCAGCTCTGCTATGAGGCAGGGAACCAAACACGAGACTTGCAGCGTCCGTGGGCTGGCAGGAGGCAGGTCCCAGTTCCCTGGCCACCAACCATCTCAAGGGGGTGATCTCCGATCCGGGATGGGGGCAGGGAGTCACCCCGAAGGGCTCTGGGGGACCTGAGCGCATTCCCCTTCCTCAACTGCGCTCAGATGACCTTTAGACTGGTCTGTGCAATGCCTGACACAATGGGCGCCGGGCATGCCCCTCGCAGCCACGACTATACAAAGGAGACACTAATCCTTAATGAATACAGACTTAATGCCAGCTATCCACAGGGATCGGTCCTGGGTCCTGTTCTGTTCAATATTCGTCCTCAATCATTTAGAGAATGGCACAGAGAGTGCACTTACAAAGCATGTGGACGATACCAAGCTGGGAGGAGTTGCAAGTGCTTTGGAGGATGGGATGAAAATTCAAAATGATCTGGACGAACCAGAGAAATGGTCTGAAGTAAACAGGATGAAATTCAATAAGGACAAATGCAAAGTCACTCCACTTAGGAAGGAACAACCAGTTGCATACACAATAAATGGGAAATGACAGCCCAGGAAGGAGCACGGCAGAAAGGGATCTGGGGGTTATAGTGGATCACAAGCTAAATACGAGTAAACCATGTAACAGTTGCATAAAACGCAAACATCACTCTGGGGTGTCTTAGCAGGAGTGTTGTAAACAAGACACGAGAAGTAATTCGTCCGCTCTACTCCGTGCTGATTAGGCCTCAACCGGAGTATCGTGTCCAGTTCTGGGCCCCACATTTCAGGAAAGATGTAGACAAATTGGAGAAAGTCCAGAGAAGAGGAACAAAAATGATTAAAGGTCTAGAAAACATGACCTATGAGGGAAGATTGAAAAAATTAGTTTTGTTTAGTCTGGAGAAGAGAAGCCTGAGAGGGGACATGATAACGGTTTTCAAGTACATAAAAGGCTGTTACAAGGAGGAGGGAGAAAAGATATTCTCCATAACCACTCAGGATAGGACAAGAAGCAATGGACTTGCAGCAAGGGAGATTTAGGTTAGACATTAGAAAAAACTTCCTGTCAGGGTGGTTAAGCACTGGAATAAATTGCCTAGGGAGGTTGTGGAATCTCCATCATTGGAGGTTTTTAAGAGCAGGTTGGACAAACACCAGTCAGTGATGGTCTGGGTAATACCTCATCCTGCCTTGAGTGCAGGGGACTGGACTAGAGGACCTCGAAGTCCCTTCTAGTCCTAAGATTCTAGGATTAGCTACAGCATCGCGCTGGCAGCTCGTGCCCAGATGTATCCTGGAAAGGTTTCGAGGGTCAAGCTGCCAGCCTGAGCCACATTCTTTACATCCAACAGGTGGGGAAACCACGCGAGGCAGCAACTGTCATTTTTATAGATTTTGAGGCCAGAGGGGCCATTCCCCATCCCCAGAGGGGACATCGCAGGCCAGTGAGTTTCACCCAGTGACCCTGCACTGAGCCCAATAACCGCATTTGGCGAAAGCCCCTTCCAGAAAGGGCCCCGTTCTGGGTCCAAGGTGGAGCCACGGCCCTTGGGAGTTTGTTCCCCGAGTGACTCCCCCTCAATGTCGGACTGGTGCCTCCTGTCTCAGCTGGGATTTGTCTGGCTGCAGCTGCCAGCCACTGGCTCCGCTGCCTTCCTTTGCTAACTCAGAGGCTTCAGGTCGCAGGATTTCTCCCCGGGACGGTGCTCAGACCCCATAACCAAGTCAGCTCTCAACCGCCATCTGAGACACTCAGGAGATTGGGCTGCGTCCATCTCTCCCCATCAGACCTTTTTCTCCAGCCATAGATCGTTTCTGGGGCTCTTCTCTGTCCCCTCTTCAGCTTTTCTACATGCGCCCCCAGAACAGGACGCAGGATTCCAGGATCCCCCTCACCAAGACAGAGGTAAAATCGCCTCCCTGCTCCTCCTCTCAGCTCCCCTATTTATACACCTGAGGATTGTGACTTGCCCATGGCCACCCAGTGGCCCAAAGCTGGGAAAGAAACCAGGAGTCCTGGCTCCTGACTCTCCCTCCCCTAACCGCTAGACCTAGCGGGATCAGCTGTCCCGATTTTATAGGGACAGTCCCGATATTCTGGGCTTTGTCTTATATAGGCACCTATTACCTGCCACCCCATCCCAATTTTTCACACTTGCTGTCTGGTCACCCTAACTAGACCCCACTCTGCTCCCAGAGCTGGGAGAGAACCCAGCTGGACCCAGCGTCTGAACCATAAAGGCCACCCAGTCCTGCGAGATTGGCTGGAGAAGAGGCTGCAGCCCTGGGGAATCCGGGGAGGAGATGGGGGGGGTGTCCCCAGGCCAATCGATTCGGCTTAATAAAATATAACCCACAAGATGCAGCAAGCGGCCTCTGGGGCAAGGGGGGAGTTGGATTCTTCCTGATTTTTTAAATACATGCAAATGATGGGGGAGGGGAGAAGTAGGTCACCCACCAGGAAGCTGCCTGCATGGGGAAGGCGGAGCAGTGCAGCGGGGCAGAGGGAAGTGCTGTTTGATGTAGTCACAGCAGGCAGACAAAGGGTTTCAATGGAGCGGGGGCTGGCAGCAGGGACATCCATTCACCTAACTGCCTGGTGCCAGACTGCGGACAGGGTGGGGGAGAGAACTAACCTGCTGGAAGGCAGACCAGAGGTTGCGGGCAGGTGATAGGCTGGGAAAAGGCAGAGCTGCCCGCAGGTCAGCAGGGGGACAGAGGAGCCCTTGAGAGAGTAACGGAAGGGGGGGCTCCCTGCAATCTCCCCACGACTGCACCCGCCACCCTGGCAGACCTGTCCCTGCTCCCTGAGTCCCTTCCCTGGGAAGCCAGTCACAGCCCTGCCACGCCAAGGCCAGCAATGAAGGATCAATGAGACGCAACTCTGCACTTCAGAGAGGCAGGTGCCCAATGACAAGGGGGGAGGGTATCCCCATTTTACAGACAGGAAACTGAGGGACAAGCAGGAAGGACACTTGGCTAACCTTACAGTGCCAGAGCTGGGGAGAGAACCCAGGAGTCCTGGCTCTCAGCCCACTGCTCTAACTCACCAACCCCCACTGCCCTCCCAGAGCCAGGGAGAGAAACCAGGTGTCCTGGCTCCCAGCCCCCCCTGCTCTAACCACTAGACCCCACTACCCTCCTGGAGCTGGGGAGAGAACCCAGGAGTCCTGGCTCAGGACTGTAGCTGCAGAGGACAGAGCAGTCTCTCCAGCATTATGCAGCCATGTCCCTTGCCTTGCCACTGCAACGAGCCCCCATCTCTGTCCAAGAGTCACTTCCTGAAGGCAGCATCGCAGCTGAGGCGCGGGGTGGGGGTTGCACGTCCGCCAGGATTACGCTCCTTGTCCCGCAGGGCCCAGGGGGACCACGCAGTTCAGGGAGATCTCAACAAGCAGAGACAGCACTTCACAGTTCATCTCTTCAGTTCATTATCGAGGAGCCCGCTCCTTCTCCCTCCCCCACACCACGGGCCTGTACGCCTGCCACTGCCAGACACAGCAAACAGAGCTAGAACACAACCCCCGCTCTAAACACCAACCCATTGAGAGAAGCCAGGAGTCCGGGCTCCCAGCCCTCCTGCTCTAACCCACCAGACCCTAATTCCCTCCCAGAGCTGGGGTTAGAACCCAGGAGTCCTGGCTCCCAGCCCCCCTGCTCTAACCCACCAGACCCTACTCCCCTCCCAGAGCTGGGGTTAGAACCCAGGAGTCCGGGCTCCCAGCCCCCCCCTGCTCTAACCCACCAGACCCTACTCCCCTCCCAGAGCTGGGAGAGAACCCAGGAGTCGGGGCTCCCAGCCCCCTGCTCTAACCCACCAGACCCTACTCCCCTCCCAGAGCTGGGATAGAACCCAGGAGTCCTGGCTCCCAGCCCCCCTGCTCTAACCCACCAGACCCTACTCCCCTCCCAGAGCTGGGATAGAACCCAGGAGTCCGGGCTCCCAGCCCCCCCTGCTCTAACCCACCAGACCCTACTCCCCTTCCAGAGCTGGGAGAGAACCCAGAGTTGGGGCTCCCAGCCCCCCTGCTCTAACCCACCAGACCCTACTCCCCTTCCAGAGCTGGGAGAGAACCCAGGAGTCCGGGCTTCCAGCCCCCATTCCCCACTAATGCAGGCGATGGGCATGCTGTCCCCTGGCCAGGGTATCTCAGGAATGTTGGTGCATTGGAGACAAAGGCAGGGTGGAGCTGGGATTAGGGCTGGAACAAGGAGGCGGGGGAGTGGCTGCTGAAAGGCAGAGGGTGGGAGGGGGGTGCAGGGGCAGGGGTGTGCACTGCACAGCTGGGCGCAGGGGGAACTATGGAGTGGGCTGTACCCAGGGATGGACAGTACTGGGATGCAGCTGCTCCCTGTAGCCTCTCCCACTCCCTTGGGCCAGTGCAAACAAAGTCAATGGGCTTTGCATTGGCTGCTAGTCCCAATGCAGCAGGGCCCCAGCGCAAAGGGGCCAGTGCAGGCAACATCTCTGCCATGGCCCTGCAACCTCCCCAGCCTCCAGCACCATCCCTGGCACCAGTGGTCTCTTTGGTGTCTGGCTTCTAACTATTGGTACAGTCTGGGCCGTGAAATACCAGCTCTGTCACCAGCCAGCCGCTGCCTCTTCCTGGGCCTCCGATCCCACAGGTAGCGAGGGGACGGCGATCCCCTCTGGCTATTCAGACTGTGCTCTTTGGGTAGAGACCACCCCCGGGACCCCTGCAGCACCCGGCACGATGGGGGTGGACAGGTGCTGTCACAATACAAATGACGCCAGGTTCACCGGCTCTGCCCGTAGGCAAGGTGCCAAGCCTGGGTTCTAGTCTCAGCTCCTCGTACAAGTCACTGACTCTCCCTGTGCCTCTGTTTCCCCATCTGTGGATTGGGACAGTTCCCAACCTCACAGAGGTGCAGGGAGGCCAGCCAAGTCCACGGCTCTTTGCAAGTGCCTGGATGCTCCAGGCTCAAATCCCGCCCAATGGACAGGACCTCCGGGATTCCCTCCAGCCCAACATGCTGCCGTGCAGCAGCTACGACACAGACCCTTCTGCAGCCGGCTGAGACCACGGCCTGAACATCGGCCCCGTCACCCCAGGCTTAAGGGGGCAGAAGTGCAGCGCTGGGGGAAAGCTGGACCTTCGCCTGATGGGGATTCTGACCCAGTCTGCACTGGGGGCGGGGGTGTCGACACGCCATTCCTGAAGCACCAGAGCCAGCTGCAAGTTTTCTCCCATTGAAACGTGGTTTTTGCAAACCCAGCTTTGTCGAAAACAAGGAGCTGCCCAGTGCAGTGTCTGGGTTTGACCAATTCCTCTCCACTTTTGACGAAAATAGATTGAAAAAAACTGATTTTCAGAAAGCCCCTTTCTCTTTAACCCTGCCCCAGAGCCCAGTCTCCATCCCTCCCAAACAGATTTAATTTTTCTATCAAAACCCCAAACATTCTTCAGGGGAAACTTTCACAAGACATTTGGAGGGGGATTATTTTTTAAATTTCCCAAGGAAAACAGCTACTTTGGGGACAGGCTGTAGTGTTTGCACCAGTGCATACAGAAACCCCCCCCAAACAGAGGGGGTGGAGGGGTGTGATTCATGGAGCAGGACGAATGCTGTCACAGGAGCCCCGAGGGGCAGTCCAGGGGCTTTTCATGAGCTCCAATTCCCTGAGCATCCAGGAGTTTCCCACGGCCACATGGCCTGCAGAACAGGAAGGGGTTAATGCTCCCAGGCTGGGCCCTGAGCCTGCCTTTCTCATGCTAATGCCGGGCCTGCATGTCTGGCTCAGGCAAGTGCTGGGCTCAGGGGGAGGGGAGGGGAGGGGGGCTGCTGGGTTTTCAATGACCAAGGCACCAGAGGTTTCCAGGGACCAGACTGGGGCTGGGCAGAGCCCTGGGTTAAAAAGGACAAGCTGGCACGCAGGGCTCAGCGTGGCTCGGGTTTGGCCCAACTGCCCCTGTCATGGTGCCAAACCCGTGCTGCAACCAAGCCCAGCAGATCAAAAGCCCAGACCAGCAGTGGGGCCCAGCCCTGTGGGCAGGGCCGGCTCTGGCTTTTTTGCCGCCCTAGGCCAAAAAGCCCCCCCACGTCCGCGAGGCAGGGGAGGGCGCCGAGTCTGCCGCGGCTCCACTCTCCCAGGCGGCCGGAGCGCCGCGGGGAGGGCGGCGAGCCCAGTCGTGGCCCCACTCTCAGCCGGAGCGCCCCACCGCGCCGCCCCCCTCCAGGCGCCGCCCCAAGCACATGCTTGGTGGGCTGGTGCCTGGAGCCGGCCCTGCCTGTGGGCCCCTGGAGCAGCTGCTGCCTGGTGGGTGTAGTGGGTGGGTGGGGACTTGCTCTCCGTCCCCCTCCCCAACCTGGCTGTCCTCCTTTTCCAGCTCTCCTCTCCCCTCCACACAAGGACCGTGTTTCCCTCCCCAGCGGGACGGGGGCCTTCATGGGACACCAAACTCCAAAAGAGAGCGCAGCAAGAGAAGTTTGGGAACCTGTGGGCTAGAGCACACGGGGACCCCCTGGAGCAGGAGACCGGCACTTCCTAGACACAAGGCACCCCTCCGGCACACCCGGTGCCCAATACAAACAGTACACACCCTACATTCCTACACACCCTCCTCCACACACAACCTGTATCCCTACAGCATAGCTGTACACACAGTGACTGGGAGTCGCTGGTAGGACCTGTGCCCACAGACACCACACGCACCCTGCCTTCCTCTCAGCAGGATATTTTACATCTAGAGCACCTGGGTGTATTGCAAAAGCCTCCCACCCTCCTGCAGAACTGCCCTGTGCGGAGGGTATGCCCAGTGTCCCTAGACAGCACCCGTACCGGCCCTCAACCCAGCAACCTGCCACCAGACCCGGGAGACAGGCAGCCAGCTGGCAGAGGGTCAGTCCAGGGTACCGGCCAAGGGGCCCTCGCTCTGCTAGACCTGCCTCAGGCCAATAGTCACACGGGACTGAAGCTGAGCCCTTGCAGGTGCTGCAGAAAGGAGCCACGTGCATGTAGGGTCCATTTTAACCTCCCCTGTACACAGAGGGGCAGGCAGCGCGATGGGGACATGACACAATTCAGCCCCCGAGGCCGTTACATTGGGCTTCCCCTCCCTCCCTTTCAGCGATTGAAGTCATTTCCAGCAGCAGTGAGGGACATACCGATGCCAGGACCCGCAGCACTGCATGTCTCCCGCAAGAATAGCTGGGGTGCTCGGGGTGGCCAAGCGGGGTCAGACCAATGCATAGGTGCTGGAACTGGGGGTGCTGGAAAACAGGAATTTTCATTCCACAAAGCCAGGATGGGCAGGGATGGTGTCTCTAGCCTCAGTTTGCCAGAAGCTGGGAATGGGCAACAGGGGATGGATCACTTGATGATTCCCTGTTCTGTTCATTCCCTCTGGGGCACCCGGCACTGGCCACTGTCAGAAGACAGGACACTGGGCTAGATGGACTTTTGGTCTGACCCAGTACAGCGGTTCTCATGTTCTAAAGCATTTTCCAACCAAGCTAAGATTCCAGTTTCCTGGCGTGTATGGTGTTTTCCCTCCAGGTCAACCCAGAAAAATCCAAAACAAAATGCAAATTTTCAATCCATTTTGTCAAAAACCCACAAAGAAAATGAAATTTTCCCAGGAGTTCCCGTTTCCCTTGAAAAGCCGGGGGGCTGTTTAGACTAAGAAAAAAAGACTTCAGAGGCAAGATTTGTTTCTAGCTAAAATGGCAGAGCAGCCCTATCGGAAACAAGGACAGGGCTGCGCTAGGCCATTATATGGCCTCCTTTGCTGTCCTAGCCAAGCTTCTCATATGTTTATCCCCCATGCCCCGTGAGCTGGGGAAAAGAGCATGTCCCCATATTACAGGTGGGGAACCGAGACACGGGCGTGGGGTGCGTCTACACAGCAATTGGGTGTGACGGCAGCACACACAGGCAGAGCGAGCGGCAGCGTGGGCTGGACCAGGACAGTGACCCCTTCGCATCCCTGAGTGGCACAGCTGTGCTGGCTGAAGTCTGGTGTGCACACACAAGCACACGCCTGGTCTCCACTAGAAGCCAGTGGTACAATAGAGCCCAAGGCCAGAAGGGCCCTTGGGATCAACTGGTCTGACCTCCTGGACGACACAGGCCAAAGACCTGCCCCACAATAATGCTGATTGAAGTGCAGCCATTTTTTAATCCCATCTAGATTTAAAAATCACCACCTTGATTTAAAACCCCACCACACTCCTTGGTGAATTGCTCCAGGCAATGGTTAGTCCCCTTCCCCCGGGTGAACAGGTTCACCTTATTTCCAGTCTGAATAGTTACACCGGGGTAAGGCCTAGCAGGGACACAGACCAGGATAAAGGTGCCACCCACAGAGCTCCTGCTTCGCAGAACAGGAAGTGCTGATATCACGTATAACAGAACTCCCAGGTCCTGTTTATGCAACTGCAGGCTCTGGAGGGGTGGGGCACCGGTTCTGGCATCCTAGACAGCTGGACTGCAGGGTCCCATTGCCCAGCAGAACAGGGACCAGGCTCTACCCAGAGTGTGGGACCCACTCAGAACGGATGGGAGCCCACCCAGAGCAGGACTGGGCCAAGGAATCGCCAATCCTGGTTGCCATGTTAGCTAGACCAGTTTAGCGACAGAGGCAAAACCTTCTAGTATGGACAAGGCCTATGTCACAGGGGGCAGAACAACAGACCCCAGGTGTCCCACTACAAGCTGGAGCATGGGGGAGGGGTCGGTGTCAGGTTCAGGGGCCTTCTGCCAGCCTAGTGTTTACACGGAGATGAAAGCAGAGTGAGTTTAGCAGAGTCACTCCCTGTTGGCCAGTTTCGGTTCCAGGTAGTTCACTTTTCCCTAGATCCACAGTTTCTGCGATACCTTTTTTCTCTTGCGCCAACGCCCCGGGCTGGCCTGGGATCCGGTGACTTCACACAGCTGTTCCCACAGGACCCACCCCCCAGAGCCAAGGCGGAGCCGGCCCCTGCGCCATCAGCCGCTGTCCTGCCCCTATGGCCTGGTTCGGGGCTGTGAGTAAAGCACTTCACAGGGAAGGGGGGCGGGACGCGATATCCCAGCAACCACACAACAGCCAGGGTCTGGAACAGACACAAGCACCCTCATCCCATCCCCCAGCAGCTACGCAGCCCGGGGCAGGTCCCCACCCCCATGCTCCAGTGTGGGGAGCTGCCGGGGTAAATGAGGTTTCCCCCTTTCGGGCTGAAATTCCCCACATTCCTAAGGGCGGAAGGGGAATAATAGGCTCTGCCCCCCCCCCCCCTTCAGTTGAGCAGAGTCCGAAGGCTACGCCCCCCCCCACCCGGGCACCCAGCCAGAGAAACAGGTTCTCTGAACCTCGTCATCTTGGGAACAGAGAAAGTTTATCGGGGGGGGGGGGAGCGGCAGAGGCCAAGGACCGGGTTTGGGGGCAGGGCCGAGGGGGGCGCGGGACAGGAGTGTGGCGGCAGAACTGGGGGGGGGACATAGCAAAGCCTGGAGTTGGAGATGCAGGGACGGGACTGGGGCGCCTCGGGGGCGGTCGGCGCAGAAGGGATCGGGAGATCTGGGGATGAGGAGGGATGGGAGACACAGCAGGGTCTGGGGAGGGGGGGACGCAGGATAGCGCGGGAGATCTGGGGGTGCAGGAGCGATGGGGGCCGAGGGATGGGAGACGCAGGAGGGACCGGGGGTCTGGGGAGGGGGGACGCAGGAGGGACCGGAAGATCTGGGGGTGCAGGAGCCATGGGGGCCGAGGGATGGGAGACGCAGGAGGGACCGGGGGTCTGGGGAGGGGGGATGCAGGAGGGACCGGGAGATCTGGGGGTGCAGGAGCGATGGGGGACGCCCCCCCCCGCAGCCAGCCCTTACCACTCAGCAGGCTCCAGAAGACGAGGCTGCGGGGCGCGCCCATGGGACGCAGGGGGGCCCCGCTGGGCTCGAGCTCGGCTCGCCCCTCCCGACCCCGGCTCGGTGTCCGGCCGCGTCCCCCTGTCCGCCCGGCGCCGCTGTGTCCGTCCTGCCCCGCTCCGCTCTGCGCCCTTCTGCCGGGGCCCAGCCCAGTCATGCGCCCGCCCGGCCCCAGCGATAGCCCCGCCCCCGCGGCCGGCTCACCCCCTCCGTCCCCCCCCCCGCCCCCCCCCCCCCCCCCCCCCCCCCCCCCCCCCCGGCCGGCACTCAGCGGCTCAGCCCCTCCTCCCCCGGGCATGGACCCTCCCCCTGTCTCCCCCCAGCCCTCACGTGGGGATCCCCAGGCCGGGGACACCCCGGTGGTCCGGCGCCTCCCTGCCCCTAAACCCCCCTCCACGGTCAGACCTGGACCCAAGCCCCCCGCGGCGGAATCGCGGCTCAGGGGCCGGTGCCAGACCCGCCTGCCGGCCCGGGGCACGGCCGGAGGCCCGCACCCCAGACCCCCGGCAGGGGCAGAGAACGGCCCCCCCAGGGTCTCAAGTGCAGCCGGGTCCTGCCCGCAACCCCCCCGGCTGGCGTCAGGCAGGCCCAGGAGCCCCCTGCCGGCCGGCCGGGATAATTATCAGCAGGGACTAGCGTTTATAGATGGGGGGCTGGGTCCGCCAGGGCTCAGCCCCCCGCACCTGGGCTGTATCAGGCTAAGGGAGAGAACCCAGGAGTCCTGGCTCCCAGACATACCCCTCTCAACCCTCCAGACCCCACTCCCCTCCCAGAGCCAGGGAGAGAACCCAGGAGTCCTGGCTCCCAGACATGCCCCTCTCAACCCTCCAGACCCCACTCCCCTCCCAGAGCCAGGGAGAGAACCCAGGAGTCCTGGGGCCCAGGGACTGGTGCCCACCCTAGCAGAGCCTGGGGGAGCCTGGTCTCCCCTTGCACAACCCACTGAATGCGGATTGGTTACCTTCCTTGGGAGATCTACACCCCAATACCCCAGACCCCCATCTACCCCCTTGATCAGGTGCCTGCTGAGCCAGCAGCCGTCTCAGGGTGACTTCCCAATCCCCCATTCCTGCTAGGAAGTTAGGGAACAGGGGGGTGATAGAGGAAAGCCCCATGTCCCTGCCCTGGGGCCAGATCAGTCAGTGCTGCCTGGGGGACAGGCCCCACCTGGGCTGGCCCCAAGGCAGGGCCAGGGCTTTGTACCTCCTCAGCAGAAAGGCTGCCCTGATGCTGCTGGCCCCAGCCTGGCAACCTGGATTCCTGAGTTCAATTCCCAGGTCTGCTGGTGACTCCCTGGGTGCCCTCGGGCCAGTCCCCTGCTCTCCCTGCCTCTGTTCCCAGCTGGAGACGGAACCTGCCTTTGGCTTTTAGATTGTGAGCTCCCCAAGGCAGGGGCCATCTCACGGTGTGGGGACCTGCTCTCGGCTGGTCTGTGCAGCACCGAGCACCATGGGGACCCCCATCCTAGGGGCTCTGTGCTGCCCCCAGCACAAAGGGGGGGGCAATGATCAGCACAACACAAGCCTCCATCTCAGTCGGGGGGCAGCGCACGCCCCCTTGTGGCACAAGGTGACCCTGCAGGGCCCCTGCAGTCACTTCCCTCCCGATTGTCCCACTAACTCCCTCACAGTCAGAAGCACTTGGGACAACGTCCCCCCTTCCTGGGGGCTGATTTGTTCTGTCAGTTCAGCCCAGCACGGCCTGGCTCAGGGTCGGCCCCAACCCCCTTGGGCTGCTACTTCACCCTGGCTCCCGGCTCCCTCTGCGCCAGGGAGCTCAGCCAGCCCCCGACCTCGCTGGAGAGATTTTCCTACCGGCCTGGACTTGCACCCCCACCCTGTGGTTCCGGGTCCCTGGGGCTGGGCATGATGCAGCCAGGTCCCTCCCCAGCTCTCTGCCAGCGCTCAGCCCCCAGGAGGGGCCCAGAGCAGGGTTTTCGCATGTTCCACGGTGGCTCCTACCTGCTCCCTTGAACACCTGCTGCTTAAAGGGGTGGCTGGCCCCAGGGGTCCCGCCTCCTTAAAGGGGGCAGACCACCCTGTTAGTGAGTGTCTGTGCAGCCCCTAGCACAACAGGGTTCCCCCAATCTCAGTGGGGGTCTGTGCAGAGCCCAGCATGATGGCCCCCCATCTCATCTCATCTGTGGTCTGAGCAGCGCCCTGCCTACCCCCACCAAGATCAAGGCCCCCATCATACTGGGCACTGCACAGAGATGGTGAGATGGTCCCTGCCCCACAGAGCTCAAAGGCAAGAACGTTTTCCCCCATGTTACTGCTGGGACCTGAGGCCGGGAGAGAGGCAGGGACTGGCCCATACCAGGAGTCATTGGCAGAGCTGGGAATTTAACCCAGGAGTCCTGAGCCCCTGCCCCATGTCCTAACCCCGGTTAAAGGAGCAGAGTTAGGTTGGGGTCACTGCAAGGCCCCTTGGGAGCCCACAGCCGGGGATGGGCAGGGTCAGAGACAACAGGCCAGGTTCCCACCTCAGCTACATTCCTGCCTTACTGGGCAGGGCACATTTATACAAATCGGATGATCACACTCAGTAGATTATGAGCTTTGTAATGATACCTTACAAGAGACCTTTTGCATGAAGCATATTCCAGTTACATTATATTCACTCATTAGCATATTTTTATAAAACCATATAGACTGCAACGTCACACCCTCCTCCTGAACTTACTGCCAGAGACTTGGACACTGACCATGGCGGAGGCAGTATACCTAAAATTCGTTTTTGGGCTCCCCATGGGGCAGACACTCCTGTGTCCCCCCCAAAAAGGGAAAGAGACCCTGATCCAGCTGACCCTCCCGCCTTTCACTCAGGTTGGGTTTGCTCCCAGCTAGAGTCCTTGGGGTTTGTTCCCACTGCAGCAGTCACCAGGACCCCAACTTCCAGCTCCAGGGTACATGTCCCTGTGAACCTCTTCCACTCCATTACAGCCAGTTCATGCTTCTGGGTCTTAATTGCTTTGTCTCTTAAAGTCCAGGGTTTGCTGATGGGCCCGTCACTCGATGAGCTGGGATACCACAGAGAGTGTGTCTGCCTCTGGAGTCCTGGGTGGGGAGGAGGAGGGAACACACAAGCTCCTTTCCTGGGCCAGAGCCCAGCCGGTGTAAATCGGCCCTAAACTCATCGGAGTCAGTGGGCCCAGAGCCCAGCTCGTGTGGGCCCAGAGCCCAGCTGGGGGTCAATCAGCAAACGACCATCCAGCCCCAGGGGCTGTCACCAGTTTACACCAGCTGAGGATCTGGGTCCTTCTGACATTGAAATTTAACTGTTTATATATAGGGTGGGGGTTGAAGAAGAGTGGAACTTTCAATCCTCACCCTCCCTTAGTCCGAACTCACGTTCCAGTGTGGACGAGCCCCGGAGACAAGCAGTTAGGGAACAGGGGGGTGATAGAGGAAAGCCCCATGTCCCTGCCCCGGGGCCAGATCAGTCAGTGCTGCCTGGGGTAAAGGCCCCACCTGGGCTGGCCCCAAGGCAGGGCCAGGGCTTTGTACTTCCTCAGCAGAAAGGCTGCCCTGATGCTTCCCCACCAGCACGTCCCAGGATGCCAGTGTGGGGCTGGGGTCTCTTTAGCTTTACAGGCCAATGCAGAGAGAGGCAAAGGCAAGCTGGGGGTCCCTTCTCCACAGGGAGTGGGGTTCCCGGGGGGGCAGCTGCTCCATGGGGAAGTTCTGCCCGTCTCACTGAGATGTGGCCCCTTATTCCCAGTCAGACTCTCTGGCTCCAGCTCCCAGCTCTGCCTTGGCCTGTGACATTCAGGAGCTTCTGTTTGCAAAACCCCTCACACATTGGCCCTTGTAGACAGACCCATGAGCTGCTGCCCAGCTCACTAGACCAAGCGTGCCCAGTGCAGGGAGAGAGACGAAGCGGATGTGCTGGAGGCATTGGGGCTTTGGGACCAGTTAGAGAAGGGCTCCTGCTGCAGACAAGTGTCTTCTCCTTTGTCATCAGGGTAATTATCCCTGGCACCCGCTGCTCCAGTCGGCTTCCATGTTGGGCTCAGCGCTCACAGCACCCACCATTGTCTCAGTGCCAATGCATCATAGAGACGCTGCCATCAGGTTAACAGCGGCAGCTCGACCAGGATGCACACGGCATTAGTGGCAGAACCAGGGATAAAACCCAGGAGTCCTGGCTCCCAGCCCTCCCAGCTCTAACCCACTAGACCCACGCCCCTCACAGTACTAGAGTGACTAGATGTCCTGATTTTATATGGAAAGTCTGTGTTTTGGGGTCTTTTTCTTATATAGGCTCCTTTTACCCCCCCACCTCCGTTCCGATTTTTCACATTTGTTGTCTGGTTGTAGATAAATCTCTGCATTAAGCATCTTCGCCTAACTGTATAATTTTCATCATTTTCATATGACTTTGTATTATGCCTCTTCATATAACCTTGTATTAAGTCTTTCCTTCTATAACCTCTATTTTCATACAACTTTGTATCAAGTCCTTCGATATAGGAACTTTGTATCAAATTCTTATATAGAAACTTTGTATCGAGCCTTGGTATAATTAAATGTCTTTTTGCTAGGAATAGAATAAGCTCTTCCCCCCCCCCCTTTTAATCAATTGCCCTGTTGAATGAATGAGGTGTGAATGAGAAAGGTGTGCAGGGCAGCTTCTCCAGACAGCTGCAACAGTTGGAGAGGGGATGGAAGCCAGACCCAAGAACAATAAAACTTGTCAAGTGGGCTCACTAAAGAAGATCAGACATATTGACGGCCTTGGGGGTTAGAAGTGAGCATCTTCTTCTGCAAACCCCCTCTTTGAAAATAAATGTGCCAGCATTAAGACAACACACAGAAGGAAGCTCCACAAATGACACTGGTCTACAATTGTTGAGAAGTCGTCTGCTTCAGAGATAAAATGTGCTATTGATTATGTATTTTGATATGCTGAATTCAAATATGACAATTAAAACAACTGATTGGTTACTGTTTCTAAGATATTTAAGTTTTTACATGTTATGTCTATGTATATTGTATAGATAGTAGAGTTTTAATCATAAATTGTAAACCTAGGTCTTTTCGTGTGTTTATGGTTGCTTTACACGATAATATTTCACCTGTCCTGTTTATGTAACACTTTAAAAATCAGCAAAAGGGTTATATAAATAAAATTTATTATGAAACAAAAGGCAAAAAACTATTATGTACATAGTTTAGTCCTATTCAGTGTCTACTCGGCGCTTCTTGGCTTGTCTCTTGTATTCATTAAATGGAGCATCTCTTGTCACTGTCCAGCAATAGTCTGCAAGCATTGATGGGCTCCATTTGCCCTGATAGCGTTTCTCCATTGTTGCAATGTCCTGGTGAAATCG
>NC_048313.1:10992405-11003088 GCF_013100865.1 Trachemys scripta elegans
GCCCAGAACTGGACACAATACTCCAGCTGAGGCCTAACCAGAGCAGAGTAGAGCGGAAGAATGACTTCTCGTGTCTTGCTCACAACACACCTGTTAATACATCCCAGAATCATGTTTGCTTTTTTTGCAACAGCATCACACTGTTGACTCATATTTAGCTTGTGGTCCACTATAACCCCTAGATCCCTTTCTGCCGTACTCCTTCCTAGACAGTCTCTTCCCATTCTGTGTGTGTGAAACTGATTTTTTTTCCTAAGTGGAGCATTTTGCATTTGTCTTTGTTAAACTTCATCCTGTTTAACTCAGACCATTTCTCCAATTTGTCCAGATCATTTTGAATTATGACCCTGTCCTCCAAAGCAGTTGGAATCCCTCCCAGTTTGGTATCATCCGCAAACTTAATAAGCGTACTTTCTATGCCAATATCTAAGTCGTTGATGAAGATATTGAACAGAGCCGGTCCCAAAACAGACCCCTGCGGAACCCCACTCATTATGCCTTTCCAGCAGGATTGGGAACCATTAATAACAACTCTCTGAGTATGGTTATCCAGCCAGTTATGCACCCACCTTATAGTAGCCCCATCTAAATTGTATTTGCCTAGTTTATCGATAAGAATATCATGCGAGACCATATCAAATGCCTTACTGAAGTCTAGGTATACCACATCCACAGCTTCTCCCTTATCCACAAGACTCATTATCCTATCGAAGAAAGCTATCAGATTGGTTTGACATGATTTGTTCTTTACAAATCCATGCTGGCTGTTCCCTATCACCTTACTACCTTCCAAGTGTTTGCAGATGATTTCCTTAATTACTTGCTCCATTATCTTCCCTGGCACAGAAGTTAAACTAACTGGTCTGTAGTTTCCTGGGTTGTTTTTATTTCCCTTTTTATAGATGGGCACTATATTTGCCCTTTCCCAGTCTTCTGGAATCTCTCCTGTCTCCCATGATTTTCCAAAGATAATAGCTAGAGGCTCAGATACCTCCTCTATTAGCTCCTTGAGTATTCTAGGATGCATTTCATCAGGCCCTGGTGACTTGCAGGCATCTAACTTTTCTAAGTGATTTTTAACTTTTATCTGCTAAACCTACCCCCTTCCCATTAGCATTCACTATGTTAGGCATTCCTTCAGACTTCTCAGTGAAGACCGAAACAAAGAAGTCATTAAGCATCTCTGCCATTTCCAAGTTTCCTGTTACTGTTTCTCCCTCTTCACTAAGCAGTGGGCCTACCCTGTCTTTGGTCTTCCTCTTGCTTCTAATGTATTGATAAAAAGTCTTCTTGTTTCCCTTTATTCCCGTAGCTAGTTTGAGCTCATTTTGTGCGTTTGCCTTTCTAATCTTCCCCCTGCATTCCTGTATTGTTTGCCTATATTCATCCTTTGTAATCTGTCCTAGTTTCCATTTTTTATATGACTCCTTTTTATTTTTTAGATCATGCAAGATCTCGTGGTTAAGCCAAGGTGGTCTTTTGCCACATTTTATATCTTTCCTAACCAGCGGAATATATCTTTTGGGCCCTTAATAGTGGCCCTTTGAAAAACTGCCAACTCTCCTCAGTTGTTTTTCCCCTCAGTCTTGATTCCCATGGGACCTTACCTAACAGCTCTCTGAGCTTACCAAAATCCGCCTTCCTGAAATCCATTGTCTCTATTTTGCTGTTCTCCCTTCTACCCTTCCTTAGAATTGCAAACTCTATGATTTCATGATCACTTTCACCCAGGCTGCCTTCTACTTTACAATTCTCAACGAGTTCCTCCCTATTTGTTAATATCAAGTCTAGAACAGCTTCCCCCCTAGTAGCTTTTTCAACCTTCTGAAATAAAAAGTTGTCTGCAATGCAGTCCAAGAATTTGTTGGATAGTCTGTGCCCCGCTGTGTTATTTTCCCAACATATATGCGGATAGTTGAAGTCCCCCATCACCACCAAATCTTGGGCTTTGGATGATTTTGTTATTTGTTTAAAAAAAGCCTCATCCACCTCTTCCACCTGGTTAGGCGGCCTGTAGTAGACTCCTAGCATGACATCTCCCTTGTTTTTTACCCCTTTTAGCCTAACCCAGAGACTCTCAATACTTCCATCTCCTATGTCCATCTCCACCTCAGTCCAAGTGTGTACATTTTTAATATATAAGGCAACACCTCCTCCCTTTTTCCCCTGTCTATCCTTCCTGAGCAAGCTGTACCCATCCACACCAACATTCCAATCATGTGTATTATCCCACCAAGTTTCAGTGATGCCAACAATGTCATAGTTGTATTTATTTATTAGCACTTCCAGTTCTTCCGGCTTATTCCCCATACTTCTCGCATTTGTATATAGGCATCTAACATACTGGTTTGATCTTTCCTCCCAGTTTTGTCCTGACCTCCTTTCTCTCTGCCAATATAGCCCACACTCCCTCTCGTTTCTGACCCATCTCCCCGGTCTCCATGTTCCCCACTTACCTGCAGGCTTTGCTCACCTGTCCCCATCGAACCTAGTTTAAAGCCCTTGTAGAACTGATGAATGAAATTGTTTTTAATTGTTCACTTTATTAATGTAACTTCATAAGTAAAGTTTTATGAATAAAACAATATTCATTCATAAAACCGGTTACCCCAATAACTGGCTAATTAACAATTAAGATGCTTGTTAAGAGCCATAGCTGTTCAGTCAGCTGCCTTTGTAAATTTCGCTATCAATCCAATTCCTGCTTAAATCCCTGAGACTTGCACTGTTTCAGTATTGTAACTTCTGTTCACCATTCATTACACTTGCCTAACTTCTGTTCACTGTTTGCCATCCATTATACTTGTCTATATTGTAACTTCTGTTCACTGTTTGCCATATTGTAATTCAAACCCCATTTTAAAACGCTGACTCCATTTTGTAAGGGCTTGCTGCAACCTTCATTTTTGCAAACTCTGCTGTAATCTTATTAGTTTAGTTTAGATGTGTGAATGAGGTATGTATGGATGATGGAATCAACCTCCAGCCCCAGCCTGTCCTGATTAAATAGAGTTCAAACACCAAGGGCTGAAGATGCAGACAAGAGCCCTAACAAAGTAAGGAGAATCCACCCTAAAAAGAAAAGGTACAATGGAAGGAAGATCAAAGCCAGGTCCCAGGCTGAAAGTCATGTCTCCAATTGACCTGTGATCAATCACCAAACCCAGAGGCAGCGTGACACAGCAAGACCTATAGACTCTGGATTCAAACTAAAGCCTACAAAAAGGATGGGTGAGATGGAAAACTTTGGAGGAGGGTAACATTCTGCTGCCAACATGGAAGGGCATCGGTGCATGCCCAACAGAGACCCAGCTCGTCCTTGTGCCCGGCTTTCCTGGCCAGTTACCGCCACAAGCTACGAACCCAAGCTGCAAACTCAAGCCACAGACTCAAGCAGGACTGGTAACTATGTATCTCTGTGTGTGTGTGTGTGTGTGTGTGTGTGTGTGTAGGTATTAGGTATAATGTGTGTGTATAAGGATTAAGATATTAGTTATTGGTCATAAATCAAATTGTTATCATAATAAATGTGGCATCTTTATCTTGTCCCCTTTAATAAGATCCTGCTAGTTTTTATTAGTATAACACCCTCCTCACTAGGTTAGACAGTCTGTGTCCAAATAGGGTCTTTCCCCTCCTCGAAAGGTGAACGCCATCTCATGCCTTGAGGAGGTTTGCCACCAACAACCTGTAGTTGTCTGCCTTGTTGTTTCCGAAAATATTTATTGCCACTAACTGGAAGGCTTTCCATGCCGTCTTTTCCTTGCCACGCAGTGCATGGTCAAATGCATCATCTCAAAGAAGTTCACGAATCTGAGGACCACAAAGACATCTTCCTTTATCTTAGCTTCACTTAACCATGGAAATTTTCCACGGAGGTACTTGAAAGCTGCTTGTGTTTTGTCAATGGCCTTGACAAAGTTCTTCATCAGACCCAGCTTGATGTGTAAGGGTGGTAACAAAATCTTCCTTGATTCAACAAGTGGTGGATGCTGAACACTTTTCCTCCCAGGCTCCAATGACTGTCGGAGTGGCCAATCTTTCTTGATGTAGTGGGAATCTCTTGCATGACTATCCCATTCGCAGAGAAAACAGCAGTACTTTGTGTATCCAGTCTGCAGACCAAGCAAGAGAGCAACAACCTTCAAATTGCCACAAAGCTGCCACTGATGTTGGTCACAGTTTATGCACCTCAAAAGTTGTTTCATGTTGTCATAGGTTTCCTTCATATGGACTGCATGACCAATTGGAATTGATGGCAAAACATTGCCATTATGCAGTAAAACAGCTTTAAGACTCGTCTTCGATGAATCAATGAACAGTCGCCACTCATCTGGATCGTGAACGATGTTGAGGGCTGCCATCACACCATCGATGTTGTTGCAGGCTACAAGATCACCTTCCGTGAAGAAGAATGGGACAAGAGCCTTTTGACGGTCACGGAACATGGAAACCCTAACATCACCTGCCAGGAGATTCCACTGCTGTAGTCTGGAGCCCAACAGCTCTGCCTTGCTCTTGGGTAGTTCCAAATCCCTGACAAGGTCATTCAGTTCACCTTGTGTTATGAGGTGTGGTTCAGAGGAGGAGGATGGGAGAAAATGTGGGTCCTGTGACATTGATGGTTCAGGACCAGAAGTTTCATCCTCTTCCTCTTCCTCGTCTGACTCAAGTGAGAATGATTCTGGTGCATCAGGAACCGGCAGTCCTTCTCCATGGGATACTGGACGTATAGCTGATGGAATGTTAGGATAATGCACAGTCCACTTTTTCTTCTTTGACACACCTTTCCCAACTGGAGGCACCATGCAGAAGTAACAATTGCTGGGATGATCTGTTGGCTCTCTCCAAATCATTGGCACTGCAAAAGGCATAGATTTCCTTTTCCTGTTCAATCACTGGCGAAGATTTGTTGCACAAGTGTTGCAGCATATGTGTGGGGCCCACCTCTTGTCCTGATCTCCAATTTTGCAGCCAAAATAAAGATGATAGGCTTTCTTAACCATAGTGGTTATACTGTGCTTTTGTGATGCAAAAGTCACTTCACCACAAACATAGCAGAAGTTATCTGCACTGTTCACACAAGTACGAGGCATCTCTGCTCACTTTGGCTAAACAGAAATGTGTCCCTTTGCAAAATCAAACACTGACAAATAAGAGAGCATGACACTGTATGATTTCTAGAGCTGATATAGGGCAATTTGTTCAGCAGAGTGATGTAAGCTTCGTTATGATTGCATCATCCATGACTTCTAGGAATAACATGATGCAATTCATATCATGTATGATGCAATACCAGCTTCAGATTGCATCATTCATTGTTTTGCCTAAAAAGCAAGTACTGTCCAAACCCAGTCATAGATTTATTCATAGATCCAGTCAAAGATGTATTTTAGTCATTTCTGGTTTAAACTGAGATCCCTTCCCTTTATAACTCACTTATCCTCCGCCATTCCCAAGTCAAGAGTCGTATATACTGACCCAATAGCGTATCTTGAAAACTAGAGCCAATCAACAATTTTAAGCATCATTTTCATTCTCAGTGACCCAGAATTAGTAAAGTTTGACTACATTTATTTCAGAAGCATTTTGGCTGTAGAGCAGTGTGACCAATGGACACAGACACTGACTTTGCATCTGGTACAGATTTGCATGAGAGGGAAGCTGCTATAAATTTGAGGTGTCTTGCAGAGGACCCTGGGTCTCATCTTGTCAACATGGGAGCACCGATCCGGATCAGCAGAAGCCTGGCTCCACCCCTCCCCCATCTAAGTCACCTGGCCAAAGTTAAGGGGAGTAACTAATTGGTAACAACAACAAGACAGAGTGTGTTTGTGTGTGTAAGTGCATGAGTGTAATATATATCATATGCATATGATACAGTGTTAATTGATACATGTATTACTGTCACGGACTCACAGATCGTGCCCACTCTTGGCCCCGTGCGGTCCGTGAGGGGTGCCCCTTTCAGTGAGACAGCCCTTCTCGGGGGTCCACTCTCTCTCGGGGTCAGGCCCCTCCACCTCCTGGAGCCGCACCTCTCTGAGCCTTAGCACGTCTGTCTCTGCCGTGGGCCCCCTCAGGGAGTTCACTCGCTCTAGACCACTGGGGCCTCCACCCCCGAAGGGGTTGATGCCACCCTGTTCTCTAGACCAGAGTGACTCTCAGCCAGCATGAAACAGGAGGTTTATTGAGAGTTGAACACAGCACAGGAAACTCTCAGGGCCTCAGGCCTGGCCTTCCTCAGCCCAGCACATCCCAGTCTCCCTGCATCCAGGTGGGCTCTGCCTGTTTCCCCTCTCCAGCCAGAGCCCCCCTGCTCCCAGCTGGGCATCTGAGATCCCCGGCCCCAAGCCCCGCCTCTGTCCATTGTCTTCTCTCCAGGTAAACAGGGTCATAAACCGGGGCCTCCTCTCCTCGCTTCTGTCCTCTGGCTGGAACCGGCTGGTTAGGTCACTGGGTCCTCACTCTGCAGCCCATTGTCCTCCCACTGGCCAGAACCGGCTGCGTCTCCTCAGCTGGGCCTCTGGGTCACCAGGTCACCGGTCGCTGGGGTATCCATCCTCCCGGCCATTGGCTGGGTCCCCAAGTCCTCTCTCCGGTCCTCTGCAAAACAAACTCCCTCTCCCCTCACCTCATTAAACCAGTAACACCCAGGGAAACTGAGTCCCACCCCCTCCGCATACAAACCATTGAAACTCCACAGAAAACAAGAAAACCCCCCACTTCGTCACAATTACCAATAAAAGTGGTGCTTTGCCTTATCCCCCCTGAAAAGACCCTGGGCAGTACTTTAAGTACATGGTCACCCTACATGGTACCAGGGACAGAACCCAGGAGTCCTGGCTCCCAGTCCTGAGCCTTTACCCCAATACTGGGCACAACTTGCAGAGGTGCTGGGCTCCTGCTGACCCCACCAGCCCCTTTGGGAAAAGGACCCCAAGGGGACTTTCCCTGCGGCTCCATCTCTGTGCATTTCTCAGACTGGCCACACGGTGATGCTGCTGCCTGTGATGAAACAAGGGAGGGGCAGGATCCCAGCTCAGCCTTGCAAGAGCTGCAGGTGCTGCTGGGCCCCTGGGTCTGACCCAGGGCAGTGTGTGTGTGTGTGTGTGTGCACGTGTGCACTAGTGCATGTGCTAGTGTGCACACAGTGTCTGGCTGTGCCCCTGGGTCTGACCCAGGCCAGTGGGCGTGTGTGTGTGTTAATGGGCACACCAGCGCTGCTTGGCCCCCTGGGTCAGCCTTTCCCCTTTTAGCTGGCTGAGTGCCTGAGGCCTGTCTGTGCCTGCTCCTGCTTCCTCGCTTTGTTCCTGATTCCTGTGTCCTAGCCCTGGCCACGGTTCCTGCCCCTGGCCACGGTTCCTGCCGACCAACTCTGGCTCCATCCCTCAGGCCTGGCCTAACCACTGGACCTGCAGCTTAGTTCCTGATACACAGCTACACAACACACACACTGCTGTACAACACACCCTCCTCTGCACATCGGCCCGAGCCTCCTGGACAACCGCCCCCACCCCCCGTGCAGAACACTACACCAGCTTGTGTACACACTCACACAGGCCCCTACAGATTCACACACTCATGCACACTTGTGAACACTTGTTTGTGGACACACACAAGTGTGCATCCTGCACACATGGATTTGTGAATGCACACACACTCACTCATTCCTCGTGCTTACCTGCCTGGTGTCTCTCTCCCTCTCTCAGTCACACACACGCGCACACCCCCAAGTCTACAAGCCAAAGCACAGACCGCCAGGTTCAGTCAGCTCAGATTACAGCCTCCCTGAAACAAAGGGCTCCCAGACCAGAGGGAGCAGATCCAGGGAAGGGGGGCAGGGTGGGCTGGGGTACCCTAGGGGGCTGCTCCCATGATGCTCAGTGCCCCACACCAGGTTGGGGGGCCCGGTGGGATGTCTCTGATGCACCAGACTCGTGATTTGCAGTGTGCTGTGGGGCTGCTGCCAGCCAGGCTGCCATTAATCCCCAGCTCCGGGCTGGCAGCCCAGCCCCCCCACCCCCTGGCCCTGGCCCTGGCCCAGGGCTGCAGAGAGCAGGCAGGGGAGGTGGAAACGCACATCCGGGCCCAGCTAAGCAGCACTACAGGGCATCAGCTCCCCAGCCCAGCCAGTGCCCCCATCCTCCCAGCACCCTGGGGCCAGATCGACGCCAGCACCTCCCAGAGGGGAAAGGCCCCATGTCCCATTCGCCATCCCCTCCTTTTGCGCGCACACTACACACTCACTGTCACCAATCCTGGCCTTTCCCCCAGGCGGGTGTGACCTTTGACCCAGGTTTGGGGGATGCCCCCAGACCCTGAGACAGGAATGTGGAATATGCAGCCTCTGGAACCGGAAGGTGAGGGGCAGGTGGCAGCATGTTGAGAGCAAAGAGAGGTCAGGCCCTGGGCTGGAAGTGGTCTTGGATGGATGGGATGGGGGAGCCAGGACTCCTGGGTTCTGTCCCTGGCTCTGGGGGTGGGGTGGGGTCCAGTGGGTTAGAGCAGGGGGGGCTGGGACCCAGGACTCCTGGGTTCTGTCCCTGGCTCTGGGGGTGGGGTAGGGTCCAGTGGGTTAGAGCAGGGGGGGCTGGGACCCAGGACTCCTGGGTTCTGTCCCTGGCTCTGGGGATGGGGTAGGGTCCAGTGGGTTAGAGGAGGGGGCGCTGGGAGCCAGGACTCCTGGGTTCTACCCAGGCCTGTCAGGATCTGTATACCAGACCTACTTGGGCCTGTCTGAGTGGTGAACGGATCCCAACGGGCCTGGCAAGAACCCAGAAGTCCTGGCTCCGATCCCCCTGCTGCAGACCCTGACGCATGGCTATCACCCTTTGCTCCGGCCGGGATTCAGCAGGAGGTGCTGGAGGGTTAGATGGGTAGACGGGCAGGGCCTTGCAGTGGTGAGGGGGGAGGCAGGCTAAGGCAGGGAGTGGGGCTGGCTGGGGAGAAGGGGATCCAATGTGCTTTAGGGGACGGGGGTCCTTGGTGTGGCGAGGGCTGCAGGGGTCCTGGGGGGGTGGGGGTCCCGGCTCCCAGGGCCCGCAGTCCCCGCCCTCTCTGGAGCAGGTGGGAGTTTGGGGGCTGGGCGAGCCGGGCTCCGGGGGTCGGGGGCGGAGCGAGCCGGGCTCGGGGGCGGGGCGAGCCGGGCTCGGGGGGCTGGAGTCCGGGACGGGCTCCGGGAGTTAGTTACAGTTTCTCGCGGCCGCGGACACCATGGGCCAGTCCGGCTGCCCGCTGCGGGGCCTCCTGCTTCTGGCTCTGATCGGTCGCCCAGGTAGGCACCGGACCTGGGCTCCGGGCGCCCCTCACCGTGCGCCCCGGCCCCCCCCGGCGCTGGACCCTCAGGCCCCTCCGCTGCCCGGGCTCTCGCCCTGCGTCCCGCCGTCCAGCCCGTGCCCCAGGGCAGGCGCTGCCCAGCGCTCCCCCCGCAATGTGAACTTTAGTCTCGGATTATGGGGGGGGCATCTGCGAGCCCCTCTGCCTGCCCCCCCCNGTGGGAGACAGCCCCCCCCCCCATGGAGCAACTTGCTGCCCAACCCCCTTCCCCCACGGCGCCCCCCTACCAAGCACCCCCACCCCACTCCCTGCCCCATGGCGCCCCCTGCTGAACCCCCACCCTGACCCACAGTGCTCTCTGCTGAGCCCCCCACCCCGTCCTATGGAGCCCCCTGCTGAAACCCCCACCCCACCCCACGGTGCCCTCTGCTGAGCCCCCCGTCCCACAGTGCCCCCTCTGAGTCCCCCGCCCCACAGCACCCCCTGCTGAGCCCCCCACCGTGCCCCTTCTTGCTCTTACCGGCGAGCTGCAGGCGCACGAAGAGCGCTTGGGACCGACCCCTGGCGCGGATGACGAGGGTGAAGCTCCCGTTGTCCTGGGGGGTTAACCCCACAATGCGCAGGGAGCAGTCGCCCCCCAGGGTTTCGCGCCCCGTGGACGCCGGCCCCTGGCTCTGCGTGTCCGGGGAGGTGAAGGTCAGGATCCGATCGGTCTCGGATGTGGAGCTTCTGCGGTACCAGGTGCAGCTCTGGGCGACTCCCCGGGCCCCCCCACCAGCAGGGTCACCGTCTGCCCCACGGTCGGGTGGGGGGGCACCACTGCCACCCCAAAATCAACAGCGCCGGCCAGTGGGAGGCAGGAGAACAGGACACAGACTGCGGGGAGGAAGGGCGGGAGGACGTCAGAAATGGGAACCCCCCAGCTCTGCTGGTGCCCCTCACTCCCGACTCGCAGCCCCTTCCTATCCCAGTCCTGTCCCCCTCACTCACCTGCCAGGATTGGGCCTCTCCAGGAGCTGGCCCAGGTGTGGGCGTGGGGGGCACCTGGGAGATGCCCCATGTCCAGTCTGTGCTGGGGTTGAACAGGCTGAGGGGGGAGGGTGCCCGGCGGGTGAATCCTGGTGCGGCGGAAGGGCAGGGATGGGCGCGGGGGGGGAGTTGCCCAACAGGCCCCAGGGGAGGGGATGTTGGGTAAGAAAGAAACCGACAGAGCAACGGAGTCCTGCCCCCCCGTCCTCTCTGTCCCCCCCATCCTCTCTGAACCCCGCCCCAGGCCACAGGCCCCACTACAACACACCCGAGTCCCTGCCCCCCCACACTCTGTACCCCCCTCCCCGTCCTCTCTGCCCCCCTGCACTCTGTACCCCACCCCGTCCTCTCTGCCCCCCTGCACTCTGTACCCCG